>NC_045439.1:132659213-132750734 GCF_002776525.5 Piliocolobus tephrosceles
TTAGTTTTATTTCAATTCAAAGTTTAACAATCTCAAAACAGCTAAGTTGGACACAGAAAGCAGGTCTTTCTTTGCTAATGCTACAAAGTGAGAATGATTTGCTGGTCCCTTCAATTCAGAGTTAGAAGGTCAAACTTAATTAGAAATCACAGAATAAATGGAAGATCAGTGGCTAAGCTCTCCTTGTATTGGAACAGTGAGTGTGCCCCTATTGGTAGGGTGTTAGCTGCCCAGAAAAGAAAGCATTTCTGCTCTTCTATTCTCACAAGTTCCCCCATTGGACATTTGTTCACTTGACTCAATACTCTGCTTTTGTTTCTGTTTGTTTTGTTTTGTTTTAAGAGATAGGGTCTTTTTGCCCAGGCTGGAGTGCAATGGTGTCATCATGGCTCACTGTAACCTCGAACTCATGGGCTCAAGTGATCTTCCCACCTCAGCCTCCTGAGCAGCTGGAACTATAGGCATGCACCACTACACCTGAAGTGCCTGAGGCACTTCACCAGCCTCAGCTTCCTGAAGTTCTGGGATTACAGGCATTAGCCCAGAAAAGAAAGTCCTTTTCTTCTAAAATGGAGGGAGATTTATTGAATATATATCATAGCACATCAAGACAGCTAAGATCATCTCAGTTGGTTCATTTTTAGAAAAATCAACTTTTTATAGGTAAAATTTACATACAAAATGTATTCATTTTAAGTGTTTTGATGCACTGTAATTAATGTAAACAATCAAAATACATAACATTTCAAACATCTCCAATACTTCCTTTATGGATCTTCCTGGAATTTGCTGTAAGTTCTTTTGCGTCTGGTATCTTGGACTCCACATAATAGTCTTGAGATTCATCCATGTTTTTGCATTTGTCAGTAGTCTATTTCTTTTAACTGCTGAGAAGTATTCCATTGTATGGTTGAAGTACGTTCTGTTTGTCCATTTACTTGTTGATGAACATTTGGGTTATTTTTGGCTGTCATCATTAGAGCTGCCATGAACATTCCTGTACAAGTCTTTTTGTGCATATATATTTTCATTTCTTTTGGTTAAATACCTGATATTGGAATTGCTGTAATTGGAGGGTTATATGGAGAATATATGCTTAATTTTCGAAGTTACTGCCATCTCTTTTCCAAGTGCTTTTATCATTTTACATACCAATTCCATTTGTACCACATCCTTGCAAACACTTGCTGTTGCCAGTGTTTCAGAATTTTAACTGTTCTAGTGTTTGAGTAGTGGTAGCTTATTACAGTTTTAATTTGTATTTTCTGGATGACTACCGATATTGACTATCATTTTATGTGCTTCTATGAAATGTCTGTTGAAATCTTTCGTCCACTTTTAAACTGGGTTGCCTTTTTATTATTGAATCATAAGAGTTTTTTTTAAACATAAATTTTGGATATATATTTTTTGTCATACACATGTACAACAAAAACGTTCTCCAAGTATTTAATAGTATGAGTCATCATCATCATTTTCAAAAATTTCTCAGTTGTTTTTAACGCTTTATTTCTTCAGATGTATTCTATAATGATTTTGTTAAGCTTAGAAAAAAATTACTGTGGAGGTTTAACTAGAAATGATTAAATGTATCAATGAACTTGTGAAAAGCTAGACAGGTTTAGGATATTGTCATCTCTTCTTGTTGATTTATATAACTTTCTGTTTATTAAGCACTTAGGCTTTAAGTGAAGTTTTATGTTTTTAATGTAGTTGTGAATATTTTTGTTAATGCTTAAATATTTAAGATTTATTATAACATACCTGAGATTTTTTCCACTGTGTTATCTATTATTTGAAAAGTCCTTCATTTTTTAATATTTGTTGCATTATTTGGGATTGATTATTTTTCATTAACAACCCCACATCATAGTGGTTTAACATAATAAGCATCTGTTTCTTCATCATGTAAAGCCCTCTGCAGTTCTGGAGAACCCTCTGAGGAAGTTACCCACCACGTGTTAGCTCAGTGACCTAGGTTACATCTACCTTGGTTACCCTTATATCAGCAAATGTTTTCACAGTTGCCTTAGCCAGGGAAGGCAGATTGGAGAGCTGAGCATTAGCAAGTAAAATACTTTGGCCTAAAAACACGCTGGGCGCAGTGGCTCACACCTGTAATCCCAGCACTTTGGGAGGCAGATCCCTTAAGGCCAGGAATTGGAGAATAGCCTGGCCAACACAGTGAAACCCTGTCTCTAGCAAAAATCCCTGTCTCTACTACGAAAGTTAGCTGGGTGTGGTGGTGTGCCCTGCAATCTCAGCTACTTGAGACGCTGAGGCAGGAGAATTGCTTGAACCTGGGAGGTGGAGGTTGCAGTGAGCCAAGATCATGCCACTGAAGTCCGGCCTGGGTGACAGAGTGAAACTCTGTCTCAAACAAATAAACAAACAAGTAAACAAAAACACTTTGACCTAAAAACATATATGAGTCACTTCTCAAATTTATGACCAGCAGTAGTCACATGGCCAGGACAAACATTAAGAGAGATAGGAAGCAATGCACCAAGAAGTAGAGGAGAATGGGGTATTTGTGAACAATGGTCATGCCCTCCATATTGATTTTGTTGACTCATCTCTCATGCTAGGTATAAGAATATTTCATTTTATTTTTGGGGGGTGCTAGGTAGTTGTTCATATTATCTTCAATAATGTTATTGCCTACTTTTAAAATAATGTGGAACTGCCAAAATCTTTTAAAATAATGTAAAGTAATAGTAGTGATATGAGACATTCCAATCTGTTATTTGAACTTAAAATATATGCTTCAAACTAATGTATGTGAGCTTTGCTGTGATTTGACACAAAATAATAAATGGAAGGAAAATTTGAAACATAATAAAAATAACTTGCATTAATAAAAATCTATATTGAATTTTGAAAGTTTTAAAATCCATCACAATAATCACCTGATTTTTCTTCCTCAGCAAATTGGTGTTATGAAAGAATAATATCAGTACACTGTTTTATATTAAACCATCCTTATATTTATAATCTAAATACTTGTTAATTATTTTGTTTTTCAATGTTATGGTATAGTTTATTTAACTGGGTTTTATATAATAATGCTTTTAATTAATATTAACAACTGAGATGCATTGGAATTTTCTCTTTTTAGTGTTATCTCTTTTAGATTTTAATGTATTGAATTTATTGTCTTTAAAAATGAATTGAGAAGCTTTCTATCTTTTTCGTGCTCTGAAAAAGCTCATTTATAAGAAATGCATCTATAAAATCATCTGGCCATCTTACTTGGACTTTAATCATTTTTTTTTATTTCTTCCTGTATCTTTTGTCTGTTCACATGCATGCATACATACATACAAGTTTTTAAAATGATTTTGATGATTTAAACACTCTCAGAAAAAATTTAATATTTTTATATTTTTGAAATCTCAAAAAATTCTTACATATTATTTTCTATTTTTATGTAAAAACTTTTATGCTGACTCCACAGTTTCCTCATAAATCAATTCTTATATTTATTTTTCAATTCTACTTTGTTTCTTTATTTTAATTAATTGATACCTTCCCTTAGTTTTATGATTATTTTTCACCCTCTTTCCTTGGTCTTTATTTTATGATTCCTTTTCTAACTTCTGATTCGACTTCATCATTTTTCCTCCTTGTTTAATAACCTAAATGTATGTGTCTCCAAATTTCCTTCTGAAAGCACCTTTGACTGCATTCATTACCTCGTGTTATGTAATGACCCAATAGATATTATTTTCTGATGAACCCGTTATTTTGTTCTGCTTTCCTCTTTGAGATAATTTAGTGGGTAGGATACATAAATTTTTCAGTTACTGGTTTCTTATGATGTAATACTTTGTTACAATATCT
Organism: Piliocolobus tephrosceles; assembly: GCF_002776525.5. NCBI lineage: Eukaryota > Metazoa > Chordata > Mammalia > Primates > Cercopithecidae > Piliocolobus > Piliocolobus tephrosceles. Next base: position 132,663,057 of record NC_045439.1, read on the forward strand.
AACTTAATTGTATGGGTCAGAAAATGTAACATGTACAGTTTCTATTTATTGAGTTTTTAAAAGTCTACCACTTGCACAATTATTATAAACTGAGATTCTCATATTTTGGGGTACTTGAGAATCCCTGAGGTGTTGGAATGCATATGTTTAGTTCCTCTCTGGAAATTATAATTCAATAAGGGTGGGAAAATGCATTCTCACCAGTACTCAGTTAATCCTGATATAGCTACACTCTGAGAAAAGTAACCATAAATGACAAAGGGATGCTTGAATAAAATGTATATTCTCCATTTATAGGGACAAAGTTCCATATTTCAGAATGAATTTTTATTATATTATTTAAATTTTTAGAAATAACTCTAGACATTTGAAGGAGAATGGGATTTAATACAGAAAATTAGTCATTTGCAAAAGCACTGGAAGAGCCAAAGGCTGGGACATAGGCTGACCTTTGAGGGAAGCTCCCAGGATCCCAAAGGATGGGTCTGGCAGGGAAGCTGCTCTTCCTGAGGCCATGGTTGCAGCTGCAGCTGCCTCTAGGTGCTCAGTAAGCTATGGAGAATGAACACTAGAATGCTGCTGCTGTCAAAGCTCAGTTTCCACAGTCTTATTTGCAGATAGAAATAGCCAAAAAAGGAGTCAGGGATCCAATGTGTGTAATGACTTCCTTGCTTTCCAAACCCTATGTAAATCCTTCAAAGACAGAACTAATCCGTATCCAGAATTCCAAAGGAGTCTGGAAGTTATTATAGCTTTTAGCTTACCAATCTCTCTCACTAGAAGTATGATGGATGGAATTTGAAAGCATCAATGTACAGGTAGAAACTTCTATCGGAGGTATAGCTGTGGTCATGAAGTGCAAAGAAAGACTACATGAGACACTTATAGGAAGTCTTCACCAAATTAATAGACAGTTTATGATGGAGAAGGATAAGTTAATGACGGTTTCACAATTTTCATCATGCATGACTACAGGATTGGGGCTATTCTTGAGCAAGATACATAATCCAAGAAGCAGTGTGCGTGTGTGTGTATATTTGTAATTATTTTTGCACCAACCTAATATATGTTTGTTTAAAGGCATCTAACTTGAGGAGGCAGGTAATAAATACTACTTTACAAATTCTGAGTTCAAGTTAACATGAAACTATTCAGAGAACATCTAGAATCTAATGGAATATCTGGGCTTATCAGAAAGAAAAAAATTACCATAAAAATGGAAGAGAGAAGCCATCTATACATTTAATATATATGAAGAATCATATCCTATATTGAGGATATCAGAAAAAGTATAATGTAAATTAACTACAGTATTTTAAGCTTAAGAAAATAGGAATGCATAAAAACTATTTTAGGGCCAGGCGTGGTGGCTCACACCTGTAATCCTAGTGCTTTGGGAGGCCGAAGCAGGTGGATTGCCTGAGCTCAGGAGTTTGAGACCAGTCCGGGCAACATGGTGAAATCCTGTCTCTACTAAAAATACAAAAATTTAGCCAGGCGTGGTGGTGGGTGCCTGTAATCCCAGCTACTTGGGAGGCTGAGACATGGCAATTGCTTGAACCCAGGAGGCAGAGGTTGCAGTGAACTGAGATTGTGCCATTGCACTCCAGCCTGGGCAACAGAGCAAGACTCCATCTCAAAACAACAACAACAACAACAACAAAAACTGCTTTAGAAAGATATATATTGGGAAAAATGCTCTTTTTATTTGGACACAGAAGTCATGAAGTTTTGATTCTGTTTTTATTACGGCATGTTACATGAGCAAGTAATTTGAGCTTTTTTGAACTCAATTTTTCTATAAATAGCATAAGTTAGCTATAGCTGTGTTAGCTATAGCACACTTATAGCATAAGTTAGCTATAGCATAAGTTAGCTATAGCTGTGTAACAAAACCCACCCCAAGACTCATTGGCTTGAAAGAGTAATCGTTTATTATTTCTCATGACTGTAGGTCAGTTAGGTGGTTTCTCTGTACAAGACAGGTCATTCATGTGTCTATAGACATTTGTGGTTTGAGGAGGCAGCTCTTTGCCTTTGGCTAGCTTCCTTACCTGTGTGGGAGTTGGTTAGTTGCTGGCTTTGTTTAGGACAACTGGTTTATCTTTTATGTGGTCTCTAAGGCTAGAGCTTGTTTATTTCACAAAGAAAAGTTTCGAGAGAGTAGAAGTGTGCAACGCTTTTTGAGGATTAGGTTGGGAACTTGACCCTTATCATTTTTCAATATGAATCTCGTGGCTCACAAAGCTGACTGAGATTCAAGGAGTGGGGTGAAAAACCTGAAAACATAGATAACAAACTACAAATGGTAACTTTTTGGGAGTGAGGGTATTAGAGGTAATTTTTACTTTTTCCTTTTATGCTAATATTAATTGTATACAATATTGTACTTTAAACTTTACTGTTACAATCAGAAAAGTTGTACTTTAACAATATATTCATTACCTATTAATATAAAATAACGTACTAATTCATTTGTAGCCTGAATATCAGCTGAGGTGACCCCTCTGATTTGAGAGTTTAGCAAAAACTGACTTGAACCTTCTTTCCTAATGTTATGCATGAAATTTGTATAAATAAACCCTTCTTAAGATTTCTGTGAATTTGCAGGAGATCAGGTGTTTTTCATTCTATCTCGTGTCCCTGTCCAATTGTTTTGCTTTTTTCACAAACAGCATGAACAGCAAGCTTCTGGGAGTGCACAGGTGTTACTGAGGGTTTGGAGCAATTAATTTACCACTAATCATTTAAGTTTTAATAATTTAAATGATTAGGGATAAATTAAAATTTAAATGATTGGGGTAAATTAATCACTCCCAAGTGTCCAGAAGAACCACCTAGCTGATGTACAGTCATGAGAAATAATCAATGGTTACTGTTTCAAGCCAATGAGTGCTGGGGTGGGTTTTGTTACACAGCAGGAGCAAGCCTTGTCTCATTTTCCAAAGGTATTTGGAGAATAAAGTATTGCTGTAAATACCTGACTTATAGAGAATCTTTCAACAAAGTTTTAATATTTTGTCAAAAAGTATATACACCAATCTTTATGAGACATAATAGTAGTAGAACTTGAAATTGAGATGAACAAACAACAGTGATGAATGTATGCAGAGCTGTCAGGGAAGAAAATGATTAATTCACTAAGCAACAATTCCTAGCTGCACTCTTACTACTGAGCAGAAAACTCTCAGAGGCCCTGATGAAATAAGAGGAGCCTATATACACTTCTCCCACCTCTAACATCTCCCTGCCAACCAGAGAAGACAGAATGTATCTGCAGCAAGAAATCAGGGAACGTTTAGATACCAAATACTTGATTATGACTACAATTTCAACAGCCATGTTGATGGAAAGATGTCCATATTGGTGAAATATCCCAAAGGAATTTTGCAAAAGAAACAGGCCTGACTTACTAAAGACATGTCCAAAGCATTCTGGTCTACTCCATAGTGGGCTTAAAATTGGGTCAACTTGTGGGTGAATAAGCTAGATCACATTTATGTCTGAAAACTAGTCTACCATTCATAAATCATATGATATGAAAATTATTTATTTTCTTCCTTCTTTTTGGCATGTACCAGTCTCTTGCATCTTTATCCCTATTGAATACTATTATCTTCCTATACCTAAGAAAAACCCAATTGCAATCCATTACAAAGATTTTAACAAGTTAATAAAAAAAAATTTACAAATTCCTTTATGGGAGATGGTCCACCTTCAAGAAGGAGAGAGGTTGGGGGTGGTAGTGGAATTCAATAGTCCATTCAGCGTTGAAATGTGAACAGTAAGGCTAGTCTTTGGATAAATTCATGCCAGATTTGGCCTGCAGCTCTCACTGGGCAGTTTCCAGATGCGAGCAGGCCTTTAGCCTGTGGTGAAGAAGCGCAGAATAATGCCTCTTTGAATTAGTTTCAAAATAGTGCTGCAATGCAGACTGACAACTTCTGACGCCAAATTGCAAGAACAACACATAATAGCAGTCTGTTAAAATACCCATAGTACTACTAGAGGATATGGTTATTAATATAAATTAAAAACCATGGAAAGAAACCAGAATTAACTGGCATCAGATAATTAGCCTAACAGTAAGACACCAGAGTTTTTATTGAAGCAAAGATATGTAAAACAAAAAAATAATAAAAATATGCAGCCAATACATAACTTGCAATTACATATAGCATTCATCTAACAAGTTTAAATAAATAAATACAGCATGTTTGCAAACAAACAAAATAGATCACTAGAAATGTACCCATTTTACTTGGTGTAGTGTATAAAGTAGACGGTGTAGTTGGGTGTAACTTTTAAGATTACAATGAGTTCTGAACAAGTCAGAAGGATGGTAGCAGGTAACAATCGGAATTTGCACGGAGGCACATGTTTCCCTGCATGTATGAATATGTATGCAAACAAGGCATTTATGTAGTTGAGTTGTCTTTACCTCTCAACTTGGTTTCTTTGTGAAAAATGCCCCTCCAGGGGTAATGCAATTGTAGGACTAATTGCAAATGTTGCTAGCCTGTGGTTTAAGGTCATGTACATAAGAAGCATATGCTGGTCCTTCTGCCTGCCCTGCTCAACCCCCAAACCCACACCTGCCTCAATCCTGTACTGCATCACAGTGTCTGCACAAATGTCACCCTGAGAGGTGATCACTGAAATCCTGGACTCTCAGTATTAGCTTGTTAGGGCTGCCATAACAAAGTAGCACAGATGGGGTGGCGTAAACAACAGAAATTCCATTTCTCACAATTCTGAAGGCTAGGAGTCCAAGATCAAGGTACCGGGGTTGGTTTTCACTGATGTCACTCTCCCTGGCCATTTGTCCCCAGGTCTACACCCAGACTTCCCTCTATGTGGATGTCTGTGACTTAATCTCCTTTTCATGCAAAGACATCAGTCATATTGGACAGGATCTGCTCTCAGGAACACATTTTAACTTGACCACTTTTTTTCAAAACATTGTATTCATATACAGTTACATTCTGAGCTATGAGCAGCTAGTACTTCAGTGTATGAATTCTAGAAGTGCGCAACTCAGCCTGTACTTAGAGGAGGCCAAGGCGAAAGGATCACTTAAGCCCAGGGGGTTGAGGCTGTTGTGAGTTCTGACTGTGCCATTGCACTCCAGCGTGGGTAACAGAATGAGACCCTGCCTCTAAGAAAACAAAAACAAAAACACCAAACACAGTTCAGCCTGTGACACTTGCTTTTCCTGTCTCTGCTTTATTCCTCCTCACATGCTTACCAACTCCTGAACATCCATATGTGTTGGCTTAACTGTTGTGCGTCTCTTTCCTCCATTGGACTATAAGCTCTCAGAAGGCAGGACTAGGACTGCCTTGACTGCAAGGGTCAAGACCATTGCCTGACTCGCAGTGGACTCCTGAATATTTGTGGAATAAACAGCTTTGGATTGACTTGTGTTTCAGGGGAGAGCCATATGCTTAAACAAACAAGAAATGCTAGCAAATGCAAACATTTGTGAAAGTCTTGGGACATATTCTTTTTAATTGTCAAAGGCTTATTTTAAAGCAAAAATCCTGCACGGTCCTCAAGTTTTACAGTTTGCAGTGAAAGTGTTGGTGTAAATCTGCCAACAAAATTTTCTTGGGAAAGACTATTCTATTTTCCTGCAAGTATACCCTTAGTTGCTATTAATTACTATTAATTACAATAATTGCTATTTAATACTAGTAATAAAATACTTTTAAAAAGTAAAATGATGATTCTAGTGGATGGGTTTTTTTAAAAAAATGTAATGTTCTTACTTAGCCAAAGAAGAAAAAAGAAAAAAAGGAAAAAAATACCCTGACAATGTCTTCTAAAATGTTGCCAGTCCTAAAATCCTAACAGGTGGGTACCACAGCCATGGACCTACCTTCTACCATCAGTTAAATGACTTTCTTTATATTTTTCCCAAGCCTCTCTTGGAGTGAGTTTTGGCATGTGGGAATTAATTTTTATTTCTCCTTATGTCCAAAATAAAACAAAACAAAAACCCACAAAGGAAACATAAACATACACACACATATCTTTTCTAAATATCTTTGTAATTCCCTTATTTTACTTTAAGCTTCAGAATTAAAAGACTCTCTTTACTCATTCTTGGGGGGATGGAGTTTTGCTCTTGTTACCCAGGCTGGAGTGCAATGGTGTGATCTTGGCTCACTGCAACTCCTACCTCCCGGGTTCAAGCCATTCTCCTGCCTCAGCCTCCCAAGTAGCTGGAATTACAGGTGCCTGCCACCACACTGGCTAATTTTTTGTATTTTTAGTAGAGATGGGGTTTCACCATGTTGGCCAGGCTGGTCTCAAATGCCTGACCTTGGGTGATCTGCCTGTCTTGGCCTCCCAAAGTGCTGGGATTACAGGCACTGTTCTATGAAGAAGTTAATTATACAAGGCAACACATTACTAGAGACACTGCAGGATAGCAGGGGTGCGCTAGACATATTACTTGCCAGCGTTCAGCTTCTATTTTCTCTCAGGAAAGGGTCTGCAAATTGAGTGTGTATCAGATTCAGGCAGTTTGCTGGTCTTTATTTCCAGAGTTTCTGACCCAGTAGGTGTAAGGATAGGTCCAAGAACTTGCATTTCTAACAACTGACTAGGTGATGCTTATACTTTCTGGGGATCTAACTTTAAGCACCTCTGTCCAAAGATCGTGATGTCACTGGGGCAATGGTAGTTGGCATTTATGAATAAAGTTTCCCAAAAGTTTAGATGATCCTGATGGGAGCAGGGGGCAGGGAGATTAGGGAAGAAGGTAGGTAACAATTACATTAAGCCTCTCCCTCTACCACACCACATTTTTGAGAGCTTCTGCTTTAGAAGGAAATCTTTTCTTTTTCTTTCTTTTTTTCTTTTTTTTTTCAGATGAAGTCTTGTTCTGTCACCTAGGCTGGAGTGCAGTGGCATGATCTCGGCTAACTGCAACCTCTGCCTCCTGGGTTCAAGGGATTTTCATACCTCAGCCTCCCGAGTAGCTGGAACTACAGGTGCTCACCACCATGTCCAGCTAATTTTTGTATTTTTAGTAGAGACAGAATTTCACCATGTTCACCAGGCTGCTCTTGAATTCCTGACCTCAAGTGATCTGCCTGCCTCGGCCTCACAAAGCACTGGGATTACAGGTGTGAGCCACCGCACCCATCCTAGAAGGAAATCTTATTAGGCCATGCTACTCCCATGGCTACTTACATTGGTGAAAGATGAGGCAACTAGATAGATATTTAGTTTACAATCATGCATCATAACATTTTTCTTATGATGAGTACCTTCCCTACAATTATTTTTATATTAGAACAAATAGTACATGCTTATTGAGAAATTTAGAATACTACAGAACTATTTAGAGTAATTGAGCATCACTACAGATACCTTGTTCTTGATTCTCTTGAAAAGTTTTAACATGGATGGGTATCTCCTGAACTGTAGAAAATAACACCTGACTCTAGGAAATCAGTTTGTTTTCTCTAGAAAACAAAGTGCTGGTGGGAGGGTGCTAATGTGCTGGGGATGCTGCAGTGATGCTGGCTTCATTGTCTGGATACAGGATGAGAGGCACATTCACCAGGGAGTAGGGACCTCACTTTGCATGGCACCTTCCAACATCAGGGAGAGGCCCAATCAATGCATTCGTGGATGTATTCATCTGTTCTCACACTGCTGATAAAGACATACATGAGTGTGGGTAATTTACAAAGAAAAAGAGGTTTAATGGACTCACAGTTCCAAGTGGCTGGGGAGGCCTCACAGAGACGGTAGAAGGTGAAAGGCACAGTTTACGTGGTGGCAGACAAGAGAGAAAAATGAGAACCAACTGAAGGAGGTTCCCCCTTATAAAACCATCAGATCTCATGAGACTTATTCACTGCCATGAGAGCAGTATGGGGGAAACCACCCCCATGATTCAGTTACCTCCCACCAGGTCCCCCCCACAGCACATGGGAATGACGGGAGCTACAATTCAAGATGAGATTTGGGTGGGGACACAGCCAAACCATATCAGAGGGTATTAGGCTTTTATAAACTTTACAAAACTATAAACATTTTTGTGTATTTTTTCTACAACTCCCCTGCCTTTCCCCCTAAGTTAAAGAAGACTCAGGTTCCATCTGGATAAAATTCTGACCCCTCATAAATAAAATAAATTTGAAAGAGAGGAAAAATCACATCTTTCACTCTAAGTAGTATGTTCCTTTTCGTTTGTCATGAAAAAGCTCCTGTTGTTGGGAGGCATTTCACTCTGTCATAATTTATCTTTAATAGATCTATTTAGTATCTATTGAGAGATCAACTTAATGAAGAGACTTGTGTCTCTCAGCTTTTAATTTAACAATTTAAGTCTACTAGTGAATTCACAGATCAAAGATGGAAGCCTTAATTGGTCACTTGCCTTTGCATTTTAGAGGCTGTTTAATCATTTGAGGGTAGTTACATTGTTGCTGTTAATATAAATTTCATGACTTTTTCCTTTGATATTTGTTCAAATACACGTTTCGAGGCATCCTCTGCTTGCTCTCAGTCTGTCTGGTCTTCCAATCTAATGATACTGGTCTTGATAGGAACTAGCATATCCTTTACTCAGAATCTCAGAGTGTGTCTCATTTGTTAACACAGACGTGGGAAATGATATTTTCTTCCCACTACCTACCTCCAGGAATAAATAAATCAAGTGCATACAGCCCAATGTCTGGCAGATGCCAGAGTCTTCTAGTTGAATCTGCATAAAGGAGTAGAAACCTGGAAGCTATTCAGAGAATTTTGACTTTGATAAATCAAGCCGAATATGTACCCCTCCCCCCAATTATTTGCTGAATCAGGAAAAATGCATGCATGTTTTGTATTGCTTTGAATATTTGAGCAACTGCACTCAGACATAAATTACTGAATAGCTAATGATGCAAATATTGAAACAATACCTACACCTGTGAGTTAAAAAAAAATCAGACCCCAGCAAATTGCTAATGGTAAATCTAACATATTAGTCCTATGAGTGAAATGGAGTGTACGTAGTTGATCCAGTGATCACAAAGTCAAATTGTTCATTCTGGTTGTCATGTCTGGTTGACACAGATTATCATCCAACTCTTTTGAGTGTAAGCATTAATACCAAATCCAAATATGGGTAAAAATAATATTGGGGACTCTGGTATGTACTGCTGGATTGTCCTTGAAATTTGTTCTTCACTTTTTACTTCAGTGAAAGACCTCTAAATTTTAGCCAGACTTAAGGCTGTCTGAGAAAAATAAAAGCGTACATTTCCAGCCTTCCACAAAGCTATGTGTGACCATGTGGCAAAGTTCTGGCCAATGAGATGTAAGTACAAGTGATGTAGGCAACTCCCCAGTATTTATGCAGCAGAGACTGGAGGGCATTGTGCTTTTCCTTCTCCCGTTCTCCACCCTTCTGGTTAAAATGAATACATTATGGAGAAAAATGGGGCAGCCATCTTGGATAAGGAGGTGACTTTCAAAATGAAAGTCAAGTATAATAAAGCAAAAAGATAGAAAGAATGTGAGTTCTTCCAGACATTCTGTAAGAGTGTCACCAGAGCCCCTTGATTTGTTTGAAGCAGGAGAAATTAATTTCTTATTTTCATCATTGTTATTTGGAATTTTACTGTTATGCACAACACAACCCGGTCCTAACATATTGGTCATATTGCAGATAGATTTGGAGGTCAAGTATAAACATGGCCTTACAGGGATCTTGTTGCCACTATTAGAAAACAATAACTTCTAACTGTAGTTGCTCATTATTTAGAATATTTTTTAAAAACTTACAAAGACAGGAAAATTCTTCAAGTTATTTTTGCCTAGTTATAGTATTTTTTTCTGAAGTATTTTTATATGAATACTAGAATACATATAAGAGGAATATATTTAAAAAGTTATGTATGCATGGGAAAAAATTATAAAGTTACAAGAAAGAATCTAACCCCAGCATTTCTGCATTTACAATCCTATTCATTTTTTAAATCATCCCAAGTACTTTGTGAAAGAAGTAGAGAATAAGGAACAAATCAACATAAAAATCATAGCAAAATTTTTTTTAGAAAACAGTGTGGACATAGCTTCTAATTGGTGTTGACCAGCTTATCAGGGAAATGCTTTTTGTAAACTGTTAAAAGGACAGTGACTTTTTTTTTTTTTTTTTTTTTCTGACAGAGTCTTGCTCTGTTGTGCAGGCTGGAGTGCAGCAGTGGCATGATTATGGCTCACTGTGAGCACTAAAAACAACCTCCAAGATCCAAATGAGCCTCCCACCTCAGCCTCTTGAGTAGCTGGGCCCACAGACATGAACCTCAATACCCAGGTAATTTTTAAATTTTTTGCAGAGACAGGGTCTCCCTATGTTGCCCAGACTGGTCTCAAACTCCTGGGTTCGAGCAATCCTCCTGCCTCAGCCTCCCAAAGTGCTGGAATTCCATATGTGAGCCATGGCGTCCAACCAAGACAGTGCTTTTGTGCATGTGAAGATAAAGCTTCTGCAGCCTCCAGTACAAGCAAAACTCTGCTCTCCTGCCTGTTTAGCCCTTGTTTTTCTTTTGACCAGTTTAAACATCAGTTTTGTAAGGGGTTGTGCCAGTTTAAACATCAGTTTTCTAAGGGGGCACTAGGCATTGGCCAGAGTACAAGCTGAGAGTGCCAGTTCATCTCCTGCAAAAAACAACTAAGCAACTATCACATGATAACCTTTAGAGTTCACGGCTCAGGAAAAGATCTTTGCCAAAACGTTCACACACACACACACACACACACACACACACACTGAATCATATTTTATGAAATGAGGACAAGAGACCTATCTCAAAACTTTAAATCCTTGATTAAAGGCATTTACATATTAATGTAAAAAGTAGCCAGTATCATGTAGATAATATCAATATCAAGGGAATGAAAAGATAAGCCACAGGGTGAAAGAAAGTGTTTGTAAAAGACACATCTGATAAAGGACTCATTTAAAATTATACATAGGACTCTTAAAACTCAACAATAAAAAAACAAAGAACCAGGAGAAAAAATTGGGACCAAGATCTTAACAGATATTGCACCAAAGAAGATATACAGGTGGCAAGTAAGCATATTAACGTGTGCTCCACATCACATATTGGAGAAATGCTAATTAAAACAAGATACCACTATACCATGGCCCAAATTTGTAACACGGACAAAACCAAATGCTGGTGAGGATGTGGAGCAACAGAAACCCTCATTCTTTGTTGGTGAGAATACAAAATGGTATAACCATTTTGGAAGACAGTTTGGCAGTTTCTTAAAAACTAAACAGACTCTTACCATATGATCCAGCAGTTGTGCTCCATGGTATTTATGAAAATGATGGGAAAACATTTGTCCACACAAAAACCTAGACACAGATATTTACAGCAGCTTTATTCATAATTGTCAAAACTTGGAAGCAACCATGATGCCGAAGACCTTCGGTAGGTGAATTCAGTAGGATAAACTAACTGTGGTACATCCTGACAAAGGACTATTATTCAACACTAACAAGAAATGTGCTACCAAGCCATGAGAAGCCATGGAGGAAAGTTAAATGCATATTACTAAGTGAAAGAAGCCAATCTGGAAAGGCTACATACTCTGTGATTCCACGCATATGACATCTGGAAATGAAAAAACTATGGAGACAACAAAAAGATCAGTGGTTACCAGAAGGTGGGGATTGGGGGATGGATACGTGGAGCACAGAGGATTTTTAAGGCAGTGAAACTACTTTGTATGACACTATAATGATGGATGTGTGGCATTATATATTTGTCAAAACCCATAGAATGTACAACAGCAATAGTGAACTCTAATGTAACTGTGGACTTTGGGTGATTATGATGTGTCAACCTAGGTTCATCAACTGTTAATAAATGTACCCCTTTGGTGGGGCTATAAATGTGTGGGGGCAAGGGGTCTGTGGGAAATCTCTGTAACTTCCTTTCAATTTTGCTGTAAACCTAAAACTGCTCTAAGAAAATAACATCTTTTTTTTGTTTTTGTTTTTGTTTTTGTTTTTTTAAATAGGCATTTTATAGCATAGGCTAAAACTGCATGTGCAACCATGATGTAATTCTATGGATACACGCAAATCATATGGAAACGTTCTTTGGCTTCGTCTAAAAACGTCATATAAAATGAAATAAGGAAAAATCAAATTTCTAATCAATCAGTTTACAATCCTAGGGATTTTTCATTTAGCTTAACTTACTGTAGAGATAACATAAGATGCAAGAAACAAACCAAAAACAAAAACAAAAACAAAAACAAAAAAAGAAAGAAAGAAAGGAAATAAGAAAGAAAGTCAGTTAAGTGGAATTTAAGTTGTCAGGCTATAGTGTAGAACCCCATTACCATATCCTTTTTTTTTTTTTCATTTTTTTAATAGTATTCTCTGAAAAGTACTAGATGTAATAAAGTCAATTTAAAATTTGTTCTACCAATCTTTTGCATCTGTAATTTTCCCATTAAACGTAAATGCCCATGAGGCAAGCTATTTGCATTACATTGCATTTGCAGTCTTTAAAACAAACTATAAATCCCCTCCTTGTTTCATGTGATTGATGCTGTGTGTATAAATACCACCATAAACCTCAAAGGGGGCTAACAGTGACAGTAAATTAAAGTTTTCAAGTCTGGCAGCATCTCAGCACTCCAGCCCTTGATCTTAAGCAGCGTTGTTAACCCCCGCCTCATTGCCCTCCTGAACCTTTTTTTTTCTTCTTTCCCGCTCTGCCCCCACCCATTCTGATTTCCTTGGGAAACACCTTCCTGGCCATACAAGTCACACCAGGGCAAGGATAGGCAGTTAATTAAATTGAGGCTGCAACTGCTTGCTGGAGAGCTGAAGGCCCCGACTTGCAGCCCTCCAGTATTTGAGATCAAGAATCTTGGGGCCCCTTCCCTCTGTAAACAATGGGCAGCCACAGAGATACTGATTAACTGGTCAAACCCCATGATTAGGGGTATTCATGGCAATTGTCTTCTGCTCAGCAGCCAGCCTCCCCATCAGCAGAAGAAGGAGACATGAGTAGTTGATGGAGAAGGAAGTGGGGACAACGAGGAAAGAAAGATTTCTAGCTATATATTTTTAATTTCTAATTATTAAATAACCCCTCTACCCTCATTATTTTACTTTCCACTTTAACACTGCATCATGAATATCATTCCTTTTTATTAAAACTTAGACCAGGACAAAGAGGATTCTTTACCTACATAGGAGGGCTTACTTGAAACATAAACAAAGCTAATGTCTCTGGAACTGCAGAAGGTTCCATAGTCTGGGTAATTAATTAATGGATACAGCTGGTAAATTCTTTCTTATCTCTATCTTTCTGTAGCAGGATTGGATTTGGAGAAAGCTCAAAGCAGTGATCATGGAGAAGTCATAAACATTGAGTCACTGATTCCATTTGCTTCCCATCTTAATATGAGGTGATTCTTCTCTGAAACACGCAATTGCCAATTCCTTGACGGACTTCATGTGATTGTTCACAAAAATTGTGATATGGCTAATTGATTCAGGATGCAGTGGGGTTTCTCACTCTTATCTCAAATAATGCCCATAATTTTTTTGTATTTTTTCCCAGAATAAAATAATGTAAAATCCCATGTTAATTTTTTCTTCTAGCTGTATGTTTCACATATGACTTCAAACGAGGAACGTAAATTAACAGAACCTCACAGCTCATATATGCAAAATTCTTGGGGGAATGGCAAATCTTCAAGGATGGGTAAATTATTCCTCCAGAAGGGGAAAAAAAGACACAAAGGAAAAGCAACTGGGAATGGGGGAAAGGAAGACAAAAGGCAGAGAGGTGAAGGCAATGAGAGAATGAAGCTAATTAATTAATTTAGGCTATTAATCTAGAAGAAATGTCCTTTGATGATCTCAGAATCAGTGGTGCATCCCAAGTGAATATTGACAGGGACATTGAAATATGTTTGGAAGGGAAGACATATACGATTTTTCATTTCTTCTATAGTCTTTTAATAATCAAGGTGAAAGAATCCAAGAAGTGTTGGCACTATGAAGATATATGCCCAAGATAGATTTCTCAAGACTTCCTTTGTTTTTTCCTTCTGAATGACAAAGCTGCCCATGCATGGGACCTGCTCATTCTGTTGCCTAGATGTCTTCTCCGACAGCACCAGAATCCCTAAGGTAGCTAGTGTCAAGCCATGAATTCTCCTTACTGGGTTTCTGCTTTTCCAAGAATCTTCCAAATACAAGTTGTAACAAAAGTGAAAGCACATGATGACTTGGTTAAACATACAAAATCTATTCATGTTTCTGCAAAAGGCTCTTTGAACATATTTAAAGCCACATAAGGGAATTCTGGGGAAGTGCAGGGAAACAGCCATTTCTTGAATCTTCACTATGTGCGTGTCACCTTTTTGGATATTTCATATTTTATCAACCTTCACAATTCCATGAGGTAGCTATGTGTTTCTTTGTTGATAAGATGGGGAAAATAATACCTAAGAAACTTGTTCAAGGTCCCTGAAATAAGGGGCAGAGTTTTCTGTTATTAACATTTTTTGCTTCAACATTTCCAATGGAGCATGTTCAGAAATACAAAATATGAAATCCTTAAAGCAGACCCTTAAGGAGATAAGCATACATACCACATCTTCTGGTGAACAACCCAGCCTATCTGTTTTTGAAGCTGCTCCTACTAGAGTTTGAGTCTGATATGAAACTCTGGCCATCTTGTCATTGCTTCATGTTTCTGCTGCTGGAAATAAACAGAAAGAGGAGCCCAAACTGTGTGTGTGTGTGTGTGTGTGTGTTTACATGTGCATTGGGTATAAGAGACCAAGAAACAGAATATTGTGTTAGAATCGTACGCTAAGGGAAAAAGGCATGTTTTGAAATGGATAGAATTTGGTGTAGTAATTAGAAACAGGGGAAGCTGAAGGCAACATCTTAAAACACACAAAGGTTATTTTCAAGATCCTATGAAGCCCTTTACAAAAATAGGTATTACCTGCTCTATACCGACCTCAACTTAATTTAAAGTCCTCAACACAGATACCCTAAGACTCTTCGTTTAAGAAATCTCATCCTTTTTATTCTTACTTCCAACTCATAAATCAAAACATCCATCCTGTGTCCCCTTTTCTTCAGGGACTATTCTAGGATAGATAACATGATAAACGTATTCATACTCCAGTACTTTGAGGAAATAACCCTTTCAGATGTGTCTATTTGATCAAGAGAATTTAATGCTTTAAATGAAAGCAAAAACTAATGATGGAAAGCACCTCATCTGCATTTAATTGCCTTCATGTTGCAACTTAATATCACTGGCAATGAAGGGATGGTAGGGGTTATGGTCTTGAAGAAAACAGGAGGAGTGTCTTGTCAGGGAAGATTCATTCCCCTGAGAC
This sequence comes from Piliocolobus tephrosceles, assembly GCF_002776525.5. Taxonomy (NCBI): domain Eukaryota; kingdom Metazoa; phylum Chordata; class Mammalia; order Primates; family Cercopithecidae; genus Piliocolobus; species Piliocolobus tephrosceles. The sequence continues at coordinate 132,678,468 of NC_045439.1, forward strand.
TTCCTGCTTCCTGTGACTTCTTTTCCTTGGGCACCTAAATCCATATAAACTGGGACTGTGAATCTTGAATGAGTTGTTGGTAACTTTAAATGTTAACTCTTGTCTGGGCACAATGACTCATACCTGCAATTCCAGCATAATTGGAGGGCTGAGGCAGGCAGACAGCTTGAGCCCAGGAGTACAAGACCAGACTGGGCAACATGGTAAAACCCCATCTCTGCAACAAACACAAAAATTATCTAGGCATGGTGGAGCACACTTGTAGTCCCAGCTACTCAGGAGACTAAGGTGGGAGAATCACCTCAGTTCGGCAAGTCTAGGCTGCAGTGAGCCACAGGCCACTGTACTCCGTCCTGGGTGACAGAGTAAGACTCTGTCTCAAAAACAAAAACAAAAATACATTAAATCTTAGACTCTGGAAATTTAGGTTCTAATGTACATTGAATCAACCAGTATCCTTTGATGAATGTTTAACTTTCATTAATTCAAACACATAGAACGGTGATTATCTTTAAGGGTAATACAAAGTTGAATAAGGTATACACTCTGCCCTTAAACAGAGTATAGTCTATTACTATTTAATGTGAAATAAAATGTGATAAGTACATTGGAAATGGTACAAAACATGAAGTGAATTCTGAGGCAGGAGAGATGGTTTCCGCTATAGATGTCAGAGGACAATGTCCTTTTGTCTTAAGGGGCACCAAGAACTGGAAGATTTTGGTTCTTGACTTCAGAAGTTTTCTGTATCACCTAGGAAGACTGGATAGAGAGGTGAGACTGAAATGCTGTCACACTTACTGGGAAATGTAATCAACCATTGTAAATGAAGGCAGTGGCCAAATTCTAGCTCCAAGGGGAATTCTGAGGGCATGTAGCAGGTCTCCTGTATGTAATTGCCAAGAAATTGATGAAGGGAACTGTGTTTTTGAAGAGCACTTATTTCAGCAAATATTAGTTATTTTGTACCACAGGCTTTCGTTGAGCCTACCATGTATCAAGGTGTGGATGCAGGACATGTGGACTAGAACAGGGACCAGAGCAGAGCAGAGCTGGTCAAAAATGCTACACAGAGGGGCGGTTTTGTCTAGAATCTCAGACAAACGACAGACATGAATTGGAGAAGGGTGTGCTTTCTTGAAATAAGGTCACCCGGGAAAACTACTGGGGTAGAAAAGAGCAAATGAAGGAGGGAAGATGGTAGGTAGGTTGACATGGCCAAGAAAAATGGTTCCTGACAGAGAACAGAGAGGTGAGGAGATTCAGGGATGGTGACTGTTCCCATTTTAAGTCATGGATTGACTGCCAACCAGAAGGTGACATGGTCCCGCTGGTGACTTCAATGAGTTGCATGGGTTAGGTGGGGATTGTTGGAAAATGGGAGGAGAGTTGCTTGGTCTACTGGGACAGTCACACAAGCCAAAGTCTTTTGTTTACAGGTGAAAACAAAGGTCTGCTTTTGTCAGAGCTGAATTTTCAAGAAAAGCAAAAACTATATTTTTATTCTATCGACTCTGATTTTAAACGTTGGCCATGAATCCAAATATTAGATCCTTTTCTATCGATACATTAAAAAGAAGAAGTAGGAGGAGAAGGAGGAATTTGAGAAGGAAGAGGAAAGAGCACATCCCAATCTTCCTTGGTGATATAGAGAGCTCCAGTTTGATTAATTTGGTTTTAATCTGAATTTATTTTTTGGTCTGACGGTATAAAAATGATTTGGAAAAATCCCTGTTGCTATTGTGGGAAAATGAACAAAATTTCCCATTTTTCCACTTTGAACGATGTGTTAAATTATTCGATCTATTTCATCATGAATTTCCTTTCTGAGGAAGACATATTACACACTGGAAACATATAGTGCTAAATACTATGCACAAAATAGATTTGCAGATTTTATTCTTCTATGGTTCTGAACTTGTGTGTGTGTGTGTTTTGTTTTGCAGCCATGTATATGTGTGCTTGATGCTTGCTTCCTTGTATTTGTTTTGTTATCTCTATTATATCATCTGTGGTAAAACAACCTCCTCTGCTTTGTTTTTTTCTTTTATGCAAAACCAGGAACATGTTGCTCACAAAATTACAAGCTGGGAATCTTCGAGTCACAGAATCCAACCCTACTGCTGACAGAGTCTATAAACAGAGAATATCACAGTTGAATTTCTTACTAAAAAAATGGGTTGCAGTGGATTCTGTTCAGAGCAGGGTGTTACAGGACTGAACTCAGCTTTATTTCAGCTGAGCATCCGTGCTCTTAAACCTTTGGGATTCTACAAGCCCAGCCTCTCTACTGACCAATGTCAAGCACATCCTCCTTTAATATTATGAAAGTTTGTATCTTTGTCTCATCATTAGTGTTTCTCAGAAATTAATTGATTGTTAGGGATTAACTGGTGAAGGCCGAGGAAGAGCAGGTGCTTCTACCTGGCTATCATGGAGGCAGTAATAATCATAATGATGACTTGCTGCATTAAGATATGTGGCACCAAGTACCCATTTCAGTCTAAACAGATTGCAAATATATCCCTTCTCTTCAATCTTCCTATTCATTTGGAAATGCTTAGATCTAAAATTCAGCGTAGGAATCCACAGATACTACCAATTAGAATAAGCCACCTTGCCCTACTAAAACTGCCACAGTGCTGTTTTTTAAGAGATAATGATAATTTAACTTTGAAATAACCTTGTCATTGTAAAAAGAATTAAAATTATAACTCTTCCACAGTCTTGGTGTGCAGCTTTCTATAGACCGTGGTGTGCCGAATTTCAAGTAATATTCCTCTGTCGCCCCATATCCCCAGGTCCTGGATAAAAATGAAATGTGCATTTCATAAGAAGATCCCAGTGAGCAGTAATAAGACAAAGTATTCAATCATAGTCAATTGGCTAAAGCTGTGGGGATGGGCATAAGCCACCATCTTCTTCTTTTATAAAAACAGGAGTAAAAAAATTAAATAAAAACGTTTTTCAACCTCCCACCAGATCCAGTTGGCTAGGGAAATTGAGGAAGTTTTGTCTGTAGTCATATAAAGATAGTTTTCAATGGCTTATTTTAGAATTAGTGGAAGCAGCATCCATGACTTTAGCTATAATAAACAAAAATTCCAGCCAATGTAATATATATTCCTTTAAGCATAACCTGAGGTCGTATCATATCAAAATATATACCTGATGTCATTACTCCTTCCCCCCCAGATAAAAAAGAGTAGAAGATGCATATTTTTTCCCTGAAATTTATGAAAAATCTGACAACAGTAGGACTTTTCAGTGTTAGGATTTCTGTTTTCAAAGTTGTCAATAAAACTGAAAACAGAAATTGCCCAAAGGATGTTTTGACTTAAAAAAAAAATAGAAATAAGTAATTGTGCATTTCCAAGTTTGTTAGACAGACTTTTGAATTTGCTTTTTGGAAAGCATTTCATCAAGAAGACACTATATTATGCTAGATGTAAATAAGTCACAAACTCCAAAAACAATAGTTTTCAAAGTGGTCAAACATATTTTCACATTGGCATACTTTTGCCTGCAGAAACGTAAAACATCTTCCAGAATTTTGAAATCTAGGAAAAACCTGGACTCCTCACGCAGACATGTTTTTGTGAAAATCTACAGTAAAGCTTACTTTTCCTTTTACCTATAAGGAAACCTTTACTAAGTTAGCATATTATGCTGCTCTGAAACAGTTGGGAACTTTTATTCATCCTGATTCACTGTAAAAGGAATTTCATTTTGCCTAAGTTCACTATAAGCAGGTGCCACTAACAACATTGGAAAAGAAAAACTCAATGGCACCAGGAAAGTCCAACATTTAAAAAATATCCTTAAAATAATAGTTGTTTAGAGAGACCTCAATGGATCCCAGTGCTCCGGAAACTTCTCCTGGGTTGTGAACAATCAAAGATTTATTTGAGCTCTCTGCACACTGGGAAATGAAGACCCAGAAGCTCATTATCATGTCTATTAAAAAGCAGAAACTGGGGTACATCTAAGAAAAGATGTATTACTTTTTAAACCGCACTGCAAACTGCAGACCAATAGGGACTTGAACTATATAAAAATACTCTCAGTAGTCGGGGGGTGGAGAAAGGGTGGGGGTGGGGATTCACTCTCCCAAACAGCAGGAAAATACCATGCCACCAAGTTCCATTGTTGTCATGGTTTTGGAAAGGTGGCTCTATCAGTTTTTCTTGAAACATGATTTTTGAAGTCAGACTTTTGGTTTGATCTGGGGACTGGCTGTGACTACTCGAATAACTTAGGGGACCATGCTCTAGAGGAGGTGAGGGAGGTTTGATGAGCAATGACCAGTTAAATTCTAGTTAACCCCAATTATAAACCTTCACCTTTGCTAATTGGATTAATTTGTCAGCAGCCAATATGATCATAAAGTATACTAGCGCCAACTTTGTGCCACTTTATTACAAGATAAAAATCATTATTGTGGCATGGCTCATTTCTTAAGAGTGGATCTATAACCAGTTTCTGCAAAGGTAGAACAAGGTTGAACTTACTGTAAAGTTGGAAGGGCCATTAATTATAGAGATTCTCTTTACAGCTCACCAAAAATATGCCCAGTAAGCAAATTCTCTCTCAATTAAAAGCTTTCTAAACTCAGGGTTTAATGAAATCTTAATTAAAGTCAATGGAAAAGTGATGTTCAGAAAAAAATTTAAAGGTACTCAAATGTGTCCTTTATTTCCCTCTTGGCTGATCTGAGCATACTGACTCTTTCTGACTCTTCCAATTTTTTAGTGTATTTTGTGCACAGAATACATAATCCAGAAAAACCTGTTGCACTGATACAGCAATCCCCACCACCCAAAGACAAAAGTGCCCGCTTTCTTAATAAAATGGTAAAACATATTACCACAATGTTCCTAAATGTTCAAACAGACTGAGAAAGAAAATTTGCCTGTACTATATGTTGGGCTTAATTTAAATAATAAAAATATAATTTTCTGTTTCTAATTCTGTTATAAAATCTGTGAATGAGACCGGTTTGAGTAAAATGGAACATCAATGTCAATCACGCTTATTTCCCTGTGGTGGAAATAAAATATTTCAAAGTGGTCCAAGTTGAAGTGAACAGAGAATCTGTTATACTTGAAAATATGTTAATATGTCTGCAAAATATTGTGCTTTAGAATTGGCTAAAGGGCAAATAGCTATCGTCAGCATTGTCTGTGCCTTGGGTGAATTAGCACCCATCTGCCTAAATAGATACAAGGCTGCCAGTGTTATGTACGCACTTCAAATTACAAAAGAAATACTGTAGCATTTTCTGTTTTTATCTGTTGCACAAAAGAAGACACTGGAAATTAGATATTCCAAGATAATTTAGTAAGTCGACTTTTTTTTTTGTAATAGGGGTACCTGGAGATTATTTCTCTTTACTAACAAAGCAATTTAGAGGAAAGAGACCCTAAAATGATCAGACTATATAAATTAATTGTAATATACTGTGTGTGTGTGAGTGTGTGTGTGTGTGATCTAGCTAGAACCAGGGCAACAAATGTTCTACTCTATCACCTGAACCAGACCTTGTCACCTGTTGACAACAGAAAAGAACCAAACCCGAGTGTTGGGATCAGGGCACAATAATGCATGTTGACAATAAATTATCAAAACAATAATCATGTTTAGCCAATCCCTTTGTGTAAAACTGTTATTATGATTCCAGTGCCAGCTGTCTGAAACTTTAATTTAAGTGCTTGCTTGAGGCGAGACATTTGGAATGCTAGTTTAGAATGTTTTATAGCTCAAGCAATATGTTTTACTAACCTCAAATACTGTGATGATGGTTTAAATGGTGACTATAATTTGTACGTGGGGGGCTCCAGGGTGAATTTTGCTTTCCCTGGAAAGTGTTTGCTGCATTGAAAATTCAGTCATTTCTGAGCTATCTGGAGCCATCGATCCTAAAAGGCCCCTGGAGCTGCATCTACCTGCCTGCAGGTAAGCATTGCAGGTGGTTAACTTTTGGGAAGTTATTTCAAGTTGCATGCAAGTAGGAACACTCCTCAGAAGCAGACATGTTCGATGGAAAGCATGGTGCTGAAGAGGTCATGGTTTATTGGTAGTTGAGTCAGTAAGATTTAGTCTGTTCCTTCAACTCAAACATTCTCTTAATCCTAGACATTCGACAAGAAGGCAAAACTATGTCCTGTCAGGTTATCATCAGCACATATTCGTATTTTTCTAATAATGGATTAGCATTATGTTGGCATATTGAGATAATGATATGTTCCCCTTGAAACACAGTAGGTTCCAAGATAAAATCAATTTCTAAGAATTTTTGCAATTATCTTTATCATGCAGAAGTGATGTGGCCTATGAATTTTGGAAGGATGATAGCAGCTTAAGATGAGTTATAATTTATTGTATTATACTGGAATATTATTCAAAGTGGTATAATTGTGGAGATATCTATAAAATTAATATTAATAATATTATTTATGTCACTTTAGTACTTACAAAGCACCTTAGATCTATTACCTCATTATCATCACAGCATCTTTGTCATAATAAAATCTATTCTTGCAGTCATGGAATCAGAAGTTTAGAGAGGTTATATAAGATCAACTAGGTCAGATAACTCCAAAGACCAAGGTCCAAACCTGGGCATTCTGAGTCACCCAGCAGCACCATAGAATTTATAGCCTTTTGCATTTTGTTCTTATTCACTGTATCATCAAAAGTATCGTCAAGTAACCTTCTATGGACTTTGTTTTTCATTTTACAGACCCTAGTGAATTTCAGTGCTAAATTCAACATCTAAGTTTCTAGGAAGAAAAAAAAAAAATGTTTCAACTGGAGACTCCTAATATCTAATAACTGTTCTGAGGGTATAATCAGTAGTTAATAATTCTTGGGAGTAATTTGAAACCTAAAATACAAACCACACTGTATCATCTTCCAATATGAAAATGATTTAATTAAGTTCTAGAAAAGTCTCCTGAAATTCTGCAAGATAAAGTCTGCTGGAGGAGACAGGTGGGAAAACATACCAAAGCTATGGCAAACATCTACTAAATAAATACTTCCCTGGCAGTAGTCTTTGTCAAGCTGATTGACTCAGACAAGAGTAATTGTCTCATAAATTAGCCTAAGAACTGCACATATGTGCATTGATCATATGTATGTTCAGATGCGTTTCTGGAAAACTAATATGTATAATTCAGCCCCCAGCACAGTGCCTGGCACAGAAGAGAGGCTTCATACATATTAGATTTATGAATCAATATCAGTATATTTCATTTTAGTGAAACTGGCAAGCCTTACCTCTTGAAGGAATTCCAGAGGAAATGTTATATAAAGCAATAACCACTTGCTTTCTCCTCAAAGTATTGGTTTTATAATTCCGGATGCTTACATGTGAATTTATAGTGAGCTGCATTTGAAATTACTATGCTAAGAAACAAATGCTCTACTTAATTGGCATTTGCAATGCAACTTTTCAATTAATTTGTATTTTTTAGAGAGGCAAAGGTATCATTTATGCAATTATAGATGATGTTTACAACTTTAATGATTTTGTGAAAATGTTTTTGTTTTTTTTGAGAAACTAGGCAGAAGGGTCATAAACAAAGCCTTGTGAGCATTGTCTGTGTAGACTGAAAGAGTTAAGTCAGAAAGTAACTGATCAGTAGACACTCAAACCAGAAAACATTTTGCAGGAATATTACATCAGAAAATCGGGGTAGGGTGTGCTTAACTTCTGCATCCTTGATGTTCAGCACACATTAGTCCCATGATGATGGAAGTAGACTAAAACTAAGTCAACTCAGTTATTCACAACATCAGTGGCCAGTTTCCACACAGCCGAATAGACCAGTCATTTGGCAATTCAAAGTGAACATTAACTTGGTGTAGTATTTTGGAACTGGAATTTTGAGGAGAAATTGACATGCCATTATTTTCTTGCTTGGTCTAGTATTTTGAATTGATTTTCATGCAATAACCAATGCTGATAATATAAAAATGTTAATTTTGTTTACCATCAGATGGTAAGATTATGAATGATTGTGCTTCTTTAAATGCTTTTAATGTGTTTTCCATTAGGATAATGAGGATTTTTTTTTTACATTGCAACAATATCCTTCTACATGTCTCCATATGCAGTCACCAAGTTTTCCCTTTGCAATGATACAAGTATCCAGTTCTCATCTTTCTGATAACATCCATGCTGACTCAGGTCTTCATGCCAATATTTTGAAGACTACAAAGGCCTAGTGAAAAGTCTATATTCTATTGTTCTTCCTTTCATAGAGGAAGGCTTATCTTCCTAAAATACCATTAAATTCCTTTTATCATTCATCCTCCTGCTCAACCTTTTATAGGTCACTTTTTTTTTTCACCAGGTTTCTAAGTAGAGTTCCCCCATTCATTTATTTGTTCATCTACCCTTTCATGGCAATAATATCATGTGATCACCCCTACAATCTCAAGAGAGTAGGTATTGTATAAATTGCAAATAACAAGCGATCTCTGTTCCTCTCAAGAGCTTTGTAACATAGTTAAGGATACAAGGCACCTGAAAATAGCTGCAGTGTAGTGGTCCTGGAATCAGGTTGCCTGAGGAAAACCCTGGCTCCACCACTTATTCATTATATGTTTGGACAACTTGCGTAACCTGGCTGTGCCTCAGTTCACATCTGTAAAACAGGCAAATCATATTACTTACCCCAGGGGATTATTGTAAAGATTAATTGAGATAATACATGCAAAACCTTCGAACATCCTGGTTCAGTGAAGTGCTCAGCAGAGTTAAATGGCATGTGGAGGGAAGAGGAATAAATAAGTGTAAAACAAATGAACAAAAATAAACCAAAAGAAGGAAGGAAAGGAGGGAGTTGAGGTCTTCCAAGCTCATATAGTCAACTTATTCTTTCCACCAGTGGGTGTTTCCAGTAGGCCCCATTGTCAAAGTGGTATTGGAGCTGTGGTTCGAGGTATTGATCAGAACAAGATAAATGGGAAACGCAAGTGTGCAAGACCTGGACTGGGAAAGTGCCGCTTGAGAGGAGTCCCCATCCCTCCTCGTGGCAGGTCACGCCTATGTGGCTGTCCTCACAGAACCTCCTCTGGCCAAGAAGCTGATGGGGCTCTTTCACCTGACTCATAGCTTTTTCCAGGTATGACTTTGTTGAGGAGAGAACATTCAGACCTTGCCTTTGCTGACCTCTTTATGTTACTACATTGCATTGAAAGAATATGCCTGTGGGTCTCTTTTCCCCTCTGAACTGTAAGCTACTTGAGGGTTGGATCCCCTGTCTTTGCAGACCCAGAACCCAATGCACTCTCAAGAACAAAGTAAGCACTCAAGAAGCGCACATTGACCTGAAGAGTATTGCAGGTGATTTGGTTGTTATAAGGAAATGTTACAATGTAAGTCCCCATAACCTGGTTCATTGTGTGGGATTTCCCATGGCTCTCTGCCTTCTCCAAGCCAAGTTCATTCTCTTTGGAGTGAGAGTGGCTCTCCGAATTCTACTGCCAACTAACTAGAGAGAATGCTGACAGAGCTCTTTTGGAACCTTGAAAGGAAAATTACTCATCATCAGAGGATGGGATTTTCTTTCTTTTTCTTTTTTTTTTTTTTTTTTCTTTCTTTTTTTGAGATGGAGTCTCATTCTGTGGCCCAGGCTAGAGTACAGTGGCACAACCTCGGCTCACTGCAACTTCCACCTCCTGGGTTCAGGTGATTCTCTTGCCTCAACCTCCTGAGTATCTGGGACTACAGGCATGCACCACCACTCGAGGATGGGATTTTCTATGCAATTTTCACTTTAAGGTGTCATCAAATTTGAGAGTGAAGAAATTTATTCTACCAGAGGAACATCACAAGTTTTACCAAATTGAATTGGCTTTGAGTAGAACTCAAAAGCTCTAGACATTAGTATGGGAGGGAACTTTCTAATCTAGACAAAGAAAATAAAAAAACATAATATGAAAGAGTCCAAAGGTCATAAATCAACTCTTCTTCTCCTTGTCTGTTTGCTTGTACTAGTATACTAGGGAAACAAAGCAACTGTTTTGTTTAAAACAATCTTTACTCAGAAATGCACAAACATACTATACACAAATATCTCAGAAGGATAAAAGATTATTTTTAAATAAAGAAACATTTCTATCTCTATTATATTGTAGAACCAAATGGAGTTCAAGTACATTTTTCCTACTTACCTTACTTTCACATAACACATTAAATGAGTCACTAATGCCTTTCAGACAGAGTCAGAAATTGCATTGCTGCAACTGAGGTCAAAATCTTATTGAAGAGTTGTAATTCTCAGATTGATTTATATCATTTCTTTATTCATGTCTTTTTCATTTATTTCTTTTCTTCCTTGACCCAGAGAAGAAGCCACCTGCTAACAAAAGCCCCAATGCCATTGAAACTCTGGGTGAATAATAGTGACCCACATTAGCAAGTTGAAAACCCTAACTCTTTCTACACTGCAGAGTAAAAAATTATAGAATAAAAAATAAAGAGGTTATCAGTCATGCAATTTGTCTTCTCTTGCAATGCAGATTAAATGGTTGTAAGTTCACTGGACTCCAATCTACTTGACATCTGTCAGAAGGCTTGAATCATCTTTCTTCCATTAGCAAGAGTCTCCATTTCAACAATCCCCTCCATATCCATATTCACGTCAGATATAATTGTCTACTTCTTGTCAATCTTTCCTGTTAATGGGATCAACAAGTGCTGAAACCAAGCATCTTTCTCTTCCTTATGTTGCAAAGAGAAAATGGTGCCTCTTTTCAGGGACAGAAGAGCAAAAGATAAAAGGGAAAGATAGCGCCTGGATTTCTTGTCATCTAATGTTCTCTTTTATTTAGTTTTCAACTCAGTAGCTTCCTATTATGCCAAACTCTAAGATATAGAATTGCTTTGCAACTAAAATACTGCAAAGGATATGGTTCCAAAGGCTCCATTTGTGAGCATGATCTGTCTCACCCCAAATGGTTATGGTAGATACTGAAAATTTTTGAATGTGCAAAATGAGGCACTGTATAAACATAATTTGCCTTTGAGAAATGATGGATAGATTTTTTTGCATCTAGTTTCAGTGCAAAGAACTGTCCAATTATGATATACTTGACCCACTAGCCCAGCCTCAGCTACTACATAGATCTATAGACTTAAATATATTTGTGGTAAATCCACAAATTAGGCATCTGTTGTAGACTTCAAAATGTTGTGAGAGGGGATTAAAATGAAATTTCCTAATCCATACTTCTGACTGTTTTAAATTCCAGTTCATCTGTGACCAATCCTGAATCCTTTCAGAGGAGACAGAAGTTAGTTCTTTTGCTTAAACTAATTGTCCCAGCCCTTGGTATGTGACATGGAACTCAAGAATTTGTTTTAGATCACCTGTTCTTCCCTAGGTGCATTTTTGAATCTAAGAATCTGGTTGAGTAGTTACAAAATCAATAGCTTTTGATAAAGGGTGTGGTTAGAAGAGGAAAGCCGCATACTCAGGATGCATTTTGAGACAAAAGGCCAACTTTAACCACAAAAGTCCTGTGGGTGTTTCTCATGCAGAAAATCTCTCACTAAATCATGCCGATGTTTTTTATGAATGTTCTGTGCTTTCTTTTTTTTAACATAGAAGTTATGACAATGTGGCTGAGGGATTCTTAATCAAGCAGTTCTGGTGAGTAACTACAATTTAAGCTTTGTCTAATTCCTCTTTCATTTGATTTCTAGATTCATTCTAATGTGTTTATAGTTGGATTTGTACCTTTGATTCATAGAATTATTGCTAAGAAATGAATGAAACAGCTTGGGAAAAGCAAACATAACAAGTCTAGGAAATGTTTTTTGATCTAGGAGAGGTAACCTTGATACTGACATAGTATATATTATTAAATATTATATTAATTGTATGTTATTAAATATTATATATTTATTATACATTCACATGATTATATGCATATTATATATAATATGTACATATACTATTCTGTATATAGCTATATATACATATATACTGCATATCTCTTAATTAAATATATGTATCATATAATGTATATTTAATAAAATAAATCATCTCTTAAGCATACTCCGGATATACAGTCAGCTTTCCAACATTGTGCACAGGTTTATCTTGGCAGTGAGTTGCTCTGAGTGGTGTATTTCTATAGGCCAGAATTCTCCCACCACAATCCCCCTCAGTCAAACACATAGACTCTATTTTAAAATGGTTCTGCTACTTTTGTTCAATTGAATTTGTTAAGTGCCAAATCACTGAGTCATGCCCCCTTTTTCCTACTCTGAAGTCTGTGCCAAGCTCTGTCTCTGAGGCAAAGCAGAAATAAACACCTTTCACTAACACTTTACTCCCATGGTAAAATATGAGGGCATCCTCTCTCACTATCTGCAGAGCAGACTCGGAAAACATTGCTTTCTGGATTTTCTGCTTTTCTCATTCTATTTTCTCCCAGAATCTGTTTGCAAAACATTTTATGGAATTGGCAAGTTATTTGCACTGCTTTTGCATTGCAGTCTGCCTAATTCAATTGCAATTATTTGTAAACTGCCGCCATAACTCTTCCTTGGCTAATGTCTGCAAACTGTTTACTAAACAATAAACTTAATCATGAATTCATTGTTGCAAATGTCTCCAAATGGCTTCAGAGTAGAGCTGACTTGACATTTTTGCCTATTTGCAAAGTCATGAAGGATGTTTTCTGAACAGACACCAATTTCTATAACATTTAGTCATTCTAAAGTATCTCTTCTGATCTATTGCAAATTGCGAAGACCTCTTTTTGGGGTCAGTAAATGTGCTGTGCCAATTCTGGTAGATCCAAAGCACACCGGGCTGAAGATAAGGCACTGGCAGCAGTGAATGAAGAAAAAGGATGACATCATGGCACAGGCAGTAGGTTGTTAAATATTGCATGGGTATTCACTTTGCATGTCAACCAAGTACCTGTTATATTTAAGACCCTCTGAGAAATTTCTTGAGAGGTACATGCTGTGAAAATATGGCTCTGTCCATTAAGACTGTGTGTGGGCATGAGAGGAAGAGAAAAGATGAAAATAATGCCTAATTTTCAAACTTAGAGACCTGATGGAATCATAGTGCTATTAATAACAGTAGATAAGTCAGGATATAGAACTCATCATGGAAGAAAGGTGAGAAATACAGCTTAAAATACTTTGATTTGAGCCGTCGACAGCATATTCTTGCAGAACAACTTCATCAGAAATGTTTATCAGATAGTGTGGAATGGAGGTGATACTGGTTTGAGAATATCAATGATATGGTTGTGACTGATACTGTGGTAATAAACAGGTTGCTTACTAAAGGGGAATGGAGAGAACAGGCAGGTTCTTGTGGGGGAGAGGAGTGGGGAGGGCATTGGCCCCTTAAATGGAGAGTAGGAAGATGAAAAATGGGGGAAAGGTACAGAAAAGAATAATAGAAAGAGGCCTGAGTTGTTCTATGGTCATGGAAATGAGGCTGGCATTTCAACAAGTTGGGGGTGGTCCACAGAGTGGAATGGACTGCTGCAGGTATGTTGAGGACAAAAACCTGGCATCTTGAGTTTCAAGATGCAGAAGTTACAGAAGATCCAACTGAAAATGCATAAGCAGATTCAAGGGTGTGAGTCATTTTCCTGGGAGCTAGGATGCAGGATGCTGATGAAACCAGGGTGAGCATCAGTTGCTGCCCACGCTCTGGGGGATATTAGCTCTGAAAAGGATAGAGGCTGAGAAGTAGCCAGCATACTTTCTTAAACCTGCCTAATTTTCCCCTCCTTCCAAATCTTGGCGCAGGTCATTCTGTCTAAACCATCAACACCTCCTCCACCAGCCTCACTCTCTGCTTATGAATTTTCTGACTAAATTAATGGAAAATTTAGAAGCAATCATTGGAGAACTTCCACACGTTCATCTCTATGTCTGTATCAACAGTCAGTGATATGGTTTGGCTTTGCTCCCACCCAAATGTCATCTTGAACTGTAGCTCCCATAATCCCCACACGTTATGGGAGGGACCTGGTGGGATGTAATTGAATCATGTGGACAGTTTTTTCCCATGTTGTTCTCCTGATAGTGAATAAGTCTCATGAGATCTGATGGTTTTATAAAGGCCAGTTCTCCTGCACTTCTCTCTTGCCTGCCACCACGTAAGATGTGCTTTTGTTCCTCCTTCGCCTTCCAGCCTGGACTTGTACCCGCAAATTTAAATATTATATATGTGCTTGTCATGTCCAAACAGTATCTCCAACTCAACCCTTCTAAAACCAAACTCATGGCTCCTCCCTAACCACCACTCTTCTAAACTTGCTTCTTCTCCAGTTTTTTTTTTTTTTTTTGAGATGGAGTCTTACTATGTTGCCCAGGCTGGACTCAAACTTCCCAGCTCAAGCAATCCTCCCACCTCAGCCTCTCGTTTAGCTGGGACTACGGGGTCATGCCATTACACCTAGCTTTGTCTTTTTTTTTTTTTTTTTAACCTTAGTAACTAGCAACACCATCTTTCCAGTTGTTTAGGCAAAAACAATGTAGATAGTCTTGACTACTTTCTTTTCTTCATACTTTCAAACCAATCCATCAGCAAATACCATAAACTCTCTGTTTGAAATAATCTAGCACCCCACCACATCCACTGTCACCACTTTTGCCCAAGTCAACTTATTCTTGCCTGGACTATTACAGTACCTTCTACATACTCTCTCTGCTTCCACACTTGCCCACTCAGAGTCTCTTGTCAACAGCAGCTAGAGTGACTTTTTGAAAACATTGTTTACGCCAGTCTTCTGCTCAGAGGCCTCCAGTAGTTTTCTAAACTTCACCAAAGGTAAAAACCAAAGTCCTTGCTTCAGTGACTTCAAGAGTCTACCTAATCTGGGCCCTGGAAATTCTTTGACTTCATCTTCTCTTTCACTATCTTTTGCTCGCTCTGTGCCAGCTATACTGTCCTACTGTCTGTTCCTCAAACAAACTAAACCTCTCAGGGTATTCGAATACTCTGCTTCTTTCTTACTGGTATGTGCTTCCCCACAAATCTGTGTAACTTGCTCTTTTACTTTTAAACATTTCTTCTCAAATATCACTTATCATGAGATTTTTCCTATAAAAAATAACCTCCACTCTTATTCATTACTCTCCTTTATTTTCTCCCATGTCGTCACATAACCTACCATATTTACTTGTTTATGTATTTCTTGGGTCTACCCAACAAAATATAAGACCTACAGAAACTGGAACTTTATTTTTATCACTGCTTTATCTTCTACTTCCACTACTTAGAAAAGCACCCAATAAATGATTCTTGTTTAATAAATATTCGAATGAGTAAGATTCAATGGAATGAATAAAAGTTGGTTGGTGCCTAGCACACTACCCAGAACATCATATTGATTCAATAAACATGTATTGAAGAAGCATGAGTGAGTTTCTAAAATTGAGGAGACAGGTACTCCCTTGTAGGCTGAAGGCAAGAAGCAGTGGGGGAAAGATAGATCTTGCTGAGTAGTTAGGAGAACAATATATAAACATGTCATTATCAAGTAAGCCATAGAAATAAGAACGCCAGGATATTCTGCATCATCGGCAACATGATGGAATGTGGCCCAAGTGACTCTACCTGTGCAGGGTATGGCAGGGAAAGGGATTTGGTTGCTCAGGACCAGTTGATAAGAGGGATTCCCAAATCAGAGGTTATGAAGAAGCTGAATTCAGGAAATCAACCAGAGTTAGAAGATAAAACGAGTCACCAGAACCAAGGATCCAGAACCAGATTAAGGAAGCACCACGGCTGGCCCTAGCTCTTTGGGCATGTAGCATTTAAAAGCCAGACATGGAGCAGACCGGGTGGTGGATTCCCCTCATGGAAGCCAATCCGCTATACATGGAGATTTCTGAAATAATAAATAATGTATTTTAGGCCTAAAACCCAGTCTCTGATTTTGGCATTTAGGTATGGAGAAACATAGAGCATGAATACACCACATGTCCCAGCTTGAAATCCTTTTCATTCAGTCCCAGACAAGAGTCTTGACTTGTTACAACCAATTCTGACCCAGTACAGGTGCCTGACTGCAAGAGACAAGGCGACGTCAGTGAAAACCCTGCAAAACCAGAATCCCGATTGGCCCGCTCTGCGGAGGCCCCCTCTGGGAAGGCCTCATCTGGAAAACCCACCTTCAGGTTTCCCAATCCATTCCATTGGAATCAGATATTTTCCTCACATAAAATTGGCCAAAAAATATAAAGTGCCCAAAGCACTTCATCAAACCAGCCCAAAAGCACAACTCTTCTTGACTTTCTAAGAATGCCAGCTATATAATGGAAAACATAAACCCCAGCCTCCCTCATGCGTGCCCTAGTTGGACAGGAAACAGCACTTTCTCCTGCCAGAACATCCCTGCCCCTGCCACAGTGACCAGTGCATCCTCGCAACTCCACAGCCACAACCACAACCACAACCACAAGTGGAAACCACCCCTTGGTTCTCACTGCTCCCCAGCTCTGGGTGCAAACTTCTGCTCTCAAACTGTTAAAATCATCAAAGGTCATTTAAAAACGTGGCACTTACTTGAATCAATGTCTTCTTGAGCCTTTTGAAAGGTGCAGCAGGCATAAAATTTAATATTGATTGTTGGGGTACATTCCATTCCCCCTTTCAGAGTCATTTCAGAATGACAAATCATTTGTTTTGATCCATAGCAGGGCAGGTCTACTGGACGCACGGGAGTCCCGGGCCTTCTTATTGAAGCTAAGCTTTCTTTTTTCTGTCCACTTCTCTCAGTTGTTTCTCCCCGCCTTAAATTTCCTAGTTCCTGCCGTCCCCTTCTGCTGGCTCCTCTTAGCTCCTGTTCTAATTTCAACTGTCATTTCCCCTGCTCTCCCGAGTGCTCTGAGCTCCTGTTCTAATTTTTCATGTCTTCTCCCAGCGCTGCCCTCCTTTCTGCCTCCCTGACCCTCTCCTGCTCGCCTTCCCTTTTTCTCTCACTTTTACTCTTCCATGTCCCACTGGAGATTTTGCCTCAGGTTTTGCTTCAGCTTCCGTTTTCTGCATACTGTTTAATGCAGCCAGTGACACAATGTCTAATCCACTGCCTAAAACACAGATTCACAAATATAATCCCCTCTCTTCTAAATATTTCCTCCCTCCGCCACTTGCAGATTCTACTTTGTCAAAGAAAATATCCTTTTTTAAAAAAGATTCCTTGGTTGATAAGAGACAAATATGAGGAGTTGATCTGCAGACCTCTCAATCTGATATAATTCTGGCCCAATTTAATTTTCTAAAGAAGTCGAGATGGATTTTCAATGCGTATAAGCAGGTAAAAGTGGTCAATGATCTTCTGTGAGCCCATTATTATCTAAATGGAAAACTAAGTTAAGGTTGCGTTTTGTAAGAGACATTTCTCAGGGGTCTTCCTCCGCCCTCAGTTGCATGCAGAAACAATTGCACTCTTGTTAATTACAACTGAAATGATTTGCATTATTCACAACTTGCTACATCAAGTGTATGAATGACAAACTATCTTGATGAAATTTTGAACACACTGATTTGGCCTGGTGTGAAAGAAATTCTCACCAAATGTGATGTTGGGATATGGAAAGCAATTCATTGTTGCCTTGGATATCCAGACTTCCTAAGACAGGTATTGGTAGGGGATTCTATCTACCTGTTTGCTCTTAAGGGCAAGAGGGCTTTTTAATACAAAACTATCCCAGCTTTCTGAATATGAAAGTTTCATATTAAAGAATGCACTCATGTCCATGTAAAAGAATATAGACATGATGCCAGAAAACACTGTGAGCTCTAGGCTCTTACTCAAGGGTGAGGGCATCTCCTAGACTTACATGGGAACACCAGTTGGCAAATTGAAACAACTTAATCAGCCACCTGGTGATTTCCAGAAGGCTCTTTTCATTTGATGTAATTGGCCAGTTGTTTTGGCAGAATGCCTCCTTACCTGAAACATAACATTTTAAGTTTGTTGGGCATATACAAATGTAAAGGAAGAGAAAGCTTGTATTGAAAAGGTCAGAGTTTAAAACCGTACATGTTGCATCTTAGGTTTTCAAAAAATTTTCCAAACTTTCTGGAACTAATTTCAAAGCACTTTAAGAAATTATTCATGACATGATATTCTTGGCTGTGTATTATTGTTATTATCTTTACAGATGGCAAAGAAAATTTGGGGTTATGACTTTCAACCCACATTGACTCAATAAACTTTCTGAGTGTCCACTTTGTACCCAGCACTGTGATGATGGGTGCAGGGGTCATAAAGATGAATAAGCCCAAGTTCTTTCTCTGGAGGGACTTCCAGTTAAAGGCCATGGCAAGGGTCAACCAAAAAGCCTCATCTTAAAATCTTAAACCCAAAAACCCTTCTCCACATAACATCCCTGGAGTTAAAACTCTCCAGGGCATTTGCCATAAAAAGAAAAGAGCATAAAGCACATGAATAAACGCCTATACATATGTTACATTTTTCACTCACTTCTTACAAAATTGACAGAATATATACAAACCTCTCAAATACATGATGGAAAAAAGAAAATGAAATGCAAATTTAGCCCCATGTAAGTTTCTGATTTTTCTCTGCTTCCAATTAAGTTATTTTCCTTTTCTAAAAATCTCCAGTTTTTTTTTTTTTTCCATGAGAATGAGCAGAAAAACAAAAACATGGGGGAGGGGGAGACTCAGCTCTGTTGAGAAACAGGAAGTTATGTGGAACCTTGTTTGCCCTTTCTGCTGTGAAGAAGTTTGCCGAAGAGCTGTAACCCTGCACTCTGCTATGTAAACCACCTACAGAAATGGCAGAGGTCAGCGTGGGAAAAGAAGGGGTGCCTTGGGTCCAGAGTGACAACAAAAGTCAGTGCTTCCAGGCATCTCAAGATGAAAAGTGGAATCGTTTAGCAGTTTAGAATTGCTTGCTTTCTTTCTTTCTTCTTCCTGGTCTTCCTTTCTTCTTTCTTTTTCCTTCCTTCCTTTCTCCCTCCCTCCCTCCCTTCCTTTCTTCCTCACTCACTCCTTCCCCACTTTTCTTTCTTCTTTCTTTGCTTAATTTTAAATCATCTTAAACTGATCATATTATACTGATCTTTTCAAATATAGTCTAGTGACCGCCACTGAGTCAACACTAGAATAATCTCTTTTGTTGCTATTGAATGCCCCGGCTCCTGTTTTCTCTCTGCAGTTGTGTGTGACTATGAGAATTCAGAAGGAAATACCATCTAGAACAGGAATGTTCAGGCTGCTTTTTCCATCCTTGTAGGGTTTCCTGGGGATGCCACAGGAGCCTCAGGGTTGCTGAGGAAGGCCAGGGCACTGGGCCCAGCAGCAACTCTTTTCTGTTATGTAGATAGGGGGTTAAATCTATATGTTTTGAAGAAAGGGCTCTGTGGCTAAAAACAAATTTTGAAAAATTGTGGCTCCAGGGAATCTTTGGGGCTACCTACTAAAATATCCAGATAATTGAAGGTTCTTTTGTGCCTGGTGTTTGCTTTTGTTTCCCCCTCCGTTTCTTGGGTATTGTTGCCTTTTCCAGTCACAAGACAGAAATGTCTTTATAGCTTCAATGGTTCCAGATGTAATGAGGCAGAAAATTCGGATTTTAGGCCCATGGCCTTTCTGAAATTTCTATTTCTGTTGGGTCAGTTTAGCATTAGCCACACTGTGGCAAAAAGAAGCTTCTTATGAGGCTGTTATTTGTGCTTTTGGGCAATGGAGGTATCACTTGTTTTTTAGGCCAACATTTAATTTTCTACTCCCAGGAGTTGACTTGGAGCAGTGGGTCACAGTTGAGTATGTGACAGCATCTTCTGGAGGGTGAGTCACACATGGTTGTCAGGCCATCCCCTGGAGTGGAGCCTAAGAACATGCATTTTTAACAGGGTCCCAGAGGCTGCTGCTGCTGGTCAGGAAAAGTCTCACTCTGAGAACCAACAACTGAGAATCACATTTCCTGTGAAATAGACAAGTTCTTAGGACTTCCCCTAGGAAATTTTGTTCTGGGGGTTTGGGAGAGAGCTTAAGAATCAATATTTTATTTCATTTAAATTTTCTTTTCCTAAAAATACCAAATGCCTCAGATGAAAGTTAATTTCTGGGAAATGTATTTTATCTGTGTATCAGTTTGATAACTAGCTGCAGGTTGTTTGCTGAGTTAGGCAACCAGTGGTCATCTTCTCCAGATGCCTAAATGTCTGATTTAAGACAGAACAAGAAAGACAATTGGTCTGAATGGATTCAGCTGTGGGAAGTTAGACTGGATGTTGAAGGACAAGTGGGAGTTCTCTGGGTGTGGTAGGTGGGTAAGGAGGATATTCAGTCGGAGAAGTGAGGTGTGCAAAGTCACAACAAAACCAGAGTGTGGCAAGCTGGAGAACCAGCACCTGATCTGTGAAGGCTCCGGATGTTCTGTGGGCTCCTTACTACGTGCTTCCGTAGCAATCTGTTTTCTCTTCAGTTTCTCTGCAAGACTGAATGTTGGACTTCTTTTTAAGGGCAGGGAATGAGTCTCAGGCCTCTTACTCAGACTGTGGTGTGCTCACGTAGGCCTGTAAATGCATGATAGATAAATAAGCAGAGGGCAAGGAGTTGAGAAGTCAAGTTACAAAGACTTAGTTTGGTGCCAGATTACAGAAGACCTTCAATTCCTTGATAGGAAGCCCATGCCTAAAAGTATTATAAAGCCATAAAATTAGCTAATGAAAGGAATGCTCTAATATGATTTGTGATTTCAAAGCTTACTTTGGGGAATGCGTAGCAGATTTGAGTTTAAGGTGGAGGCCACACACAGAGATCCACTAGGGGATACTGCCATGGATTTAGAAAAGACTTGATCTACACAGAATGAGGGCTTCTCAGTGGTGGCAGAGAGGAGTCATTCTCTTTTTCCATAAGCATGTTCTAAGCATTTGGGTATCACATGCCAGATGCTAGTCTTGATGCTGAATACCGCAATGAAGAAGACAAAGTCCTTGCTCTTGTAGAGTTTATATTCTTGTAGATGAAATTTATAATAAACAAGGAAATACATAAAAATATAATGTTAGATATCATAAAAAATAGAGTAAGAAAGTTGAAAAAGGCTACCACATACTACAATATCTTGACATTTAACACAAGGTAAGACCCAATGCTGAAAAGTGTCTCCTGTTTTAAATTTGAGTCCAATCTGAAAGGTATAACATATATAGATCCAAGCGATTTTCTTTTCTTCAGACTGAAACTTTGGTGAATATACTACACATGTATAGGGGTTCTTTGTAATATAATACATTATCCCAGGCCCTTCACAATTCCTTCATTTAATGCAAACGGGAGTATGATGTATGATGGAGGGTATTTTATTATGTATAATCACACTTTTTTTTCTGATGTTGATGAAGATAATTTGATTCTCCCCATTTCAGTCAAGGTAAATCCCATCTATCTTTCACAGGGTTCATAGAAAGACCTGTGGACAATTTGTGCAACTGCTTCAAAAGGAGAGATTCACTCTCCTGGTCTCCTAAAGGAACAGTATTGTCTACTTGTTGGCCAAGCCCTGAAACAGAAGCGATGATGCTGCATTACCAACCTTCCATTTAACTCTGGGCAAATGCACTTTCATCCCTCTAATCATTATGTTAACCATCTGTGAAAATGCATAAATCTCAGATTCCAGAAGTCTGATGAAATCAACTAGAACATAATTAAGCTTAACCAAATCTCTCTTCTCCGGGGTGCTCAGCAAACTATAACAAGGCCACAGCTGCAAAAGTGCGTTTTGTGAAGCAGTGAGTGGAGACTGAGTCTGTCAGGTTTTTAAGGCATTGCTGATGTAGGTTTAACTTACAGCACCACCACCTCCTATCTCTGTGGCCTTGGAGATGATTAACTTTTCTGGGCTTACTGTCCTTCTCTATAACATGGTTGTAACAGCAACCATCTCAGCATATATCTCAGTTGCAAAGGTTTAAGGAGATTGCATATCTGTACAAAAGACATATGAAGTATCTCACCGCTTCACAACTTACAGTCTTCTCTTAAGGATTCTGCCAAACTACATGAATGAGGATGGAGCAGCCACATTTGTAGTATGAAGTCCTGCTTTCCTGTCCACTGTTGATTGGAGAAGAGTGGGCCTCTGCACCAACCCAGACTGATGTGGGATTCTGTCTTCCCACATTTGGCGCTTGCAGTTGGAGTTGCTAAACTGAGGTCAATGTCAGATTTCTTGGGAGATCAGTGAATTCTTGCTGCCTGGTTCCCTGAGCTTCCCTGGTTCTCCTCTTCTTATGTATCACTTCTTTCTCAACTTTTAGGATATATCCCCCTATTCTTCCAATAGACTTCTCTTTAGTTGGAATTTGATTCTGACTACTCACATTTCAAATAAATCCTTAGGTGTTTATAATTAAACGCTTGACATTCTTTTGAATATGTTCCTTCTAGAGTTTCCTGTTTCAGCGTGTACACTGGTTGCACAACTGGACATCTCAGCATCTCCCTAGAAATTGTCCTTTTCCTTCAGCACCATATCAAGTCCATCTTGAAATCACCTTGAAATACTTTTTCTCAAATGTTTCTTTTCTAAAACTTTTCAAGTGACACTTCTTTCTCACCTAGGCCACTCTCCGTCAAAGGTGGTTTTAACACCTATTTTCCAGCTTTCTTTCAATTCATTCTCCATATGGAAGCTGGAGGGAGAGAGATCCTTCCAAACATGAGTCAATCTGAGTCATGTAACTCTGCTGAAAGAATTTAAATGGACTCCCATCGCCCTTGGAATACAATCCCACCTCTCTGCCATCACCTACAGGATCCTTTCAGTTCTAGCTCTGCCCATCATTTCATTTCCACCTTCTACTTCTCCTGCAGGTGGGCACTCTTCTTGCTTTGGTTGTTTCCCGAAGGTTCTAGCTCTTTTCTGCCCTGGGGCTTTCTCACGGGTGGTTTCCTATTTCTGCACTTCTCCCTCAGAGGACTGTTTTGCAACTACCTCATCTTCTCATTTCCAACATTTTCCGCAGAGATCTTCCCTGACTTCTTGTGATATCATGATATAGTAAGAAAAATATATATGTCAATTTTCCCTCAGTTTCCTGGTTCACAGCTCCGAAAGTCCTAGGAATCTCTGAAGTGATAAACGTTTTTTTTTTTTTTTTTTTTTTTTTTTTGTATGCTCATGAGATGATGGATAGCTGAGGCACCTGGATAGCCTCAGGATAGAGGCTGGCTGCCAGGGGAACCAACCATGTGACTGGAGTTGGAACTTTCAGTCCCATGCTCTGACCTCTGGGGACAGAAGTGGGGCTAAAGATTAAGTAGATTACCAATGGCTAATGACTTAATCAATCATGCCTACATAACGAAGGCTCCATTAAAACCCCAAAGGCCTGGGTTCAGAGGGTTTCTGGGTTGCTGAGTGCATGGATGTGCCAGTAGGGTGTGCCTAGAGAGGATGCAGGAGCTCCGTGATCCTGCCCTCATACCTTGCCCCGTACATCTCTTCCATTTGGCTGTTTCTGAGTTGTATCTCATTAATGAGTAAATAATCTAAGTAAAGTATTTCTTTGAGTTCTGTGAGCCATTCTAGCATATAATAAAACCTGAGGAGGGGATCATAGTAACCCCTGGACTTGAGATTGGCATCTGAAATGTGTGCAGTCTTGTGAGGCCGAGTCCTTAACCTCTGGGATGGGATGTTATCTCCAGGTAGATGGTGTCAGAATCAAGTTTAATTGTCAGACACCCAGTCATCATCTGCAGAGAACTGGAGAATTGCTGGACATAGGAAAACACCCCATACATTTGGTCACAGAAGTGTTCTGTGTTGAATGTGAGTATAGAGAAGAAAACAGTGTGGGCTTTCCCCATTTGCCCCCACATCCAAAGTTCATCCCCTCATAATATATTTCTTCATAACCTTGATGCTAAGGAGACCGTAATATACTTACAGATATCTACAGTTATATATGTCTTTACATGGCTGTTTAATCCTCATGTCTCTCAGGAGACTATATGCTCTAAGAAGATAAGACTGGGCGCTACATGAAGACAGGGAGCACTAGCCTTCACTCTCCCTTATCCCCAGTGCCATAAGATGATAAATAGAGGCTATCTAGACTGTTGCCCCAGCATCATGAAGTTGAACAAAGGAAAGACAGATGTCACCTAAACCAAGGGGAAGCAAGGTGTGTCGGCATCACTCAGCCAACTGACCTGGAACCTGGGCCATAAAACACATTCAGGACTTTCAGGTGAAAGTGCTGGGCAAACACTTTCTTCCATTTCTCCCTCTAAATGTGGAATTCTGCTAAGCAGTCAATGCAAAAGGATAGACATAAACCGAGGTCGATGAAAGTGCTATTACATTCAGAGGGGATATTTTCCATTCGTTTTCAAATTAAAGTCTCATGCAAGTAGCAGAAAAATACACCACAGATTCTTTAGCTTGATTGTTTCAACTTTTAATAGTAAAGTCAATATGTGCCTCCAACTAACTGCTGGGTATTGTTCTGTGATTGCCAGGTTGTTTTATGTATGTGAAGCAACAAAACAATATAAGGTGACAAACAAAAGATGGAAAAATATATAAAAGGGAAAAAAAAGTTGGCCGTGTGCTACCTCGGGCTTTAAAACTCTTCTTATACACTTCACCACGAAGTCTATTAAAGCAAAATATAGTGGAAATACAATATACCGCAATGAATGTCTTCAAACTAGCAATTTAGCGCAAAAGCTGAGGGCAGTTCTTATGCACCGACTTTTAATACCAAGACGATTTGTGGTCTCACAAAGTTCCTGCCTTAGGCAAAAGTTGTGCTGAGTTCTAATAGGTCTAGTTTGTTGGCTGTCAGAATAATGGAGAATTGGGTAGCGGAGGGGCTAGATGCTGTAAACAGCAGAGATAATTAGAAGATCTGTGGAGAGGCAAGTGAAGCTGGTTTATATTTGGTCACAGGGGAAAGTGATTGTTCGGGAAACTCCTGGTTGACACAGCACAATCTGAATCTGAGACTGTTTATTTTGAGAACTTTCGTGGGTCGCTTGGCATGTTAGTTTTTTTTTATTATAATGCTACTGCTATTATTAATAGTAAGTTGCCATTTATTGAACCCTTATTATTTGCTTAGTTCTGTTCCAGTTCTTCTGTATCTCCATTCAGCAGCGAAGGAAATAGAGGCTCAGAGGGTAGGTAAGAGGTTTATTCGATATCAGGTGCTAGCAAGCCCCAGCCTTTACAATAGAGTAGAAACCGTGCTTTGACCGATATGTGGATGTCTTCCTCTGAGGCATGATTACTATTAACAGTCAGAGTATTTTCACTGATAATCCTATGATTTCAAGTCTAGTTTAAATTTCCAATAACTGTAGAGGCAGAACTTGGCTTCCCAGGAAGAAGCTGAGATTGAGAATGAGGCTCTCAGAACTCATGTAGTAATGACGGTCCAGAGGCTGATGTTTTCTAGTGATTCACTTTCATTTTATGTAAATTAGCATGGATTCCAAATTATCCTTTATAATAAAGCTATCTTTACTCTGTGGGTAAAAGTTCGTTTTCTTGCCCAGGAGGACCAGGTGGTCAAGTCATTGCAGCACTCCTATGTGACAGCCCCCTCAACCTGCCCCGAAGTGGTCACCCTGTCAGATGAGTCATGGCTGAGGAGGGTAAGAAAATCCAGAGGTGAATTTCCAGGAGGTATGGAAGGGCATTTTCAGTTGCTATGATTTTGCCTTGCACTCTCCCTGCAAGTGTTAAGCACACATGACAAGTAACCCACCCACTAAGGGACGGGGACCATGATCATTGGCAACCTAGGCTTCGGGGAGCTCAGTTACACACATGAGCCTATCTTGTTTTTCTTAAATAATAAATAGTAATTAGCATTTTCCAGCACATCATGGAATGTTTGCACTGTCCCTCAAGAAAGCTACAACAAAACTGGGGAATTGACAGGAAATGAGATACTGAAGCTGTCAAGTGCAGAGACCAAAGAGATGGGGATTACTCAGGCTGGAAAGGGGGGAGCTGAGAGATGACATTATTATAAGCGTATACAATACTCAAAGGTATGATTAAGGACTTGTTTACCAAACACTGGATCATTCAAACAAGATGGCTTCATTAAGAGGCCTTCCTACATGGTTCCTTTCCAGGCAAAATCAATTTCCCTCTCTCTTGCTTTGCGCTCACACTTACAGAAATTTGTTTCTCCTCACTTACGCCTTTGGTTCAGTTATTTAGGAGAAGTAGCAGGTGTAGTGCAAAGGGCAGTAGCTGGGGGGTAAAAACGTGTGGATGCTGGTCCTGGCCTTGCCATCGTTTTCATTGTGTCTTGGGGGCTCAGTTTGCTTATCTCTGCAATGGGAATGTTATAAAGTGTAACATTTTATGTAACTAAGATGTACATAAAGACCTCACAGACTTTTATGAAGGTCAAATGGGAGAGAGTGTAGAGGGTGTTTCATTAGTGAGTAAGGGGTTTTTCTTGAACACCTGTTTTCCTCTCATCACATGATTTAGACTCCCTTTATTTGAGCTGTTACTGGGGCAAAAACTTCAGGGTGCTGTAGCTTGACAGACCCTCCTCCTAGCTGTTCCAGGAATCTCTAGCTTTCTGGACCAAAGCTTCTCCAATGGCATGTTGAGATTATTCATGCATTACTCAGATCATCCCATGAACAAACTCTTGAACACAGAGGTACAGAAGCCAGAGGATGAATAACACTCTCTTCCGCACTTGAGTCTGAGACTCATTTTCTGTGCTCTTCAGAGCATAGACCATGATGGATTGATGACCACAGATGGACTGAACCTTGCTGCCCATCATAGTGACCCTCTCAAGGACGTTCCCTTGTATGATCTTCTCACCTAGCTCCTGCATATGGGGTCTGGAAGCCTTGTCTCGGCTTCTGCTTTCTGGGGGAAACTCAGTGTAAGTCAGTGCCGTCCAACAATGTGTAGCTATGCCTCTCCAGCTCTCTATATTTTAGGCTCTGAGTTGATCACAATGATAGCATCCTGGTCAAGGCTAATTATCATATGCCATAGCTCATTTGTGGACAGCAAAGTTCAAGTAAGACTCAGCATCTGACTGGCTGTGAAGCTGTGGTGCTCTACATGTTTCTCTCAAGCAGCAAGGAGAGTGTGAGAGGACCATTGTTAACAGTCTGAAACCCACAATCCTGCTGGTTGAAAAACTGATGGTATTGAAGCCCCAGGAACAATATGCTTCCATGTAACAGATTTCCCCAATCCCGTGGCCACTTCATCAGCCAAGTCTCCAGTAGCCCTCACTTGGACAACAGACATTACTTCCTACTGTGTTCCCAGGATTTAGTCTCCACCTTTCCAACTGCATGTGCTGACCAGCAGTCAGAGTCATATTTTATAATTCCAAACAAATTGCATTATCCCCCTAAGTAAAACCTATCTACGTTTTCCTACTGCTTTCAGAATGGAATCCAATCTTTTTATCACTAACTCCAATGCCTCCAGAACCTGGCACCTGCCTACCTCTTCAGCCCGGCCTTGTCCTCCCTCCTTCTTTCACCACACCAGAGCCACACAAGTCTTCTTTCAGTTTCTTGGCGTCTGGTTTGAGGGCCTTTTGTTCCTGTAGTTTTCTCCAATGGGGAGCTATTCTTTCATTGATTCCTGTGACCAGTTCCTTCTCTTTCTGGCCTTTGGTTAAATGCCATATCTGCAAAGCAATATTCCCTGAGTCTTCTATTTAAATAAAGTGTCCCCCTCTTTCCATCTGTCATTGGTTGTTATTCCTTTTGCAGGGACCAACAAACTTTTTCACTAAAGGGCCAGATAATTAAAATTATAAGTTTTGTAGGCCACACAGGGTCTCCGTTGCAACTATTTTACCCTTCAGTTGCACGTTAAAAGCAGCTGTAGGCAAAACAAAATGCTTGGGCACAACTGTGTTTCAATAAAACTTTATTTACAAAATCAGGGAGAGGGTAACCTGGATGTGGCTCTGGGGGGTCCATAGTTTACTGACTCCTACACTATTGCTTAATGCTTTTAGTTTCTTTAATAGCATTTATTGCGATTTTTAACTGTCCCTGTGCTCATTTACTTGCTGTTTATCTGCCCTCATCAGCTGACTGTGCACCCCATGAAGCAGGAACCATAACCCTTTATATTTTTAACCACAGTGATCTCACTGCTTACAAGCCTACAAGGGTTGTTGGCTACAAATTTGAAGAATAAACAAAAGAATAAAACATCTTCCCTGTTAATTCCTAACTTAGCATCTTACATATTTATTTTGTTTGTTTCATAGAACTTATTTCAATTTTTGATTGTTTAATTTTTCTGTTTTTGCAAGTTCCATGAGCATAGAAATGATGTCTGTCCTATTTAATTGATTCACCCTCAGCAATTAGCATACTACCTGGCACATAGACATCCAAACAATTGGGATGAATAAAGAAATGAATAAGGGAGTAATTTAGATTGAGTATTTGTATGGGTAAAAGGAAGAATTGACTTCCAGTTACGATACATTTTGGTTTAAAAACATGTATCAATCAGAGAATGAATGAATGAATGAATGCATGGCACATGCCAACTAGCTCTGCAGAGCCCTGAATAATAAATTCTCAAAATTATCTAAATTGATACATCTAGCAAATCCTATGGGAAAATGAAAAAAGCTAGTTATTTGCCACCATCTAGATAAGTCTCTTTAGCCACTTAGAGATTTGGTAAGTGGACAGCTTCTCAGGCTTTTTCCAGGTGGAGTTTCAATGAATGTAATTCTAAAGGGTTAACCCAGAGGGTGACCCCAGCTGCGTGACCCCAGCTCCACTGGAAGGCTCAGTGTGACCCAAGAGGACATTTTTTTTTTCTTGCTGTGTGGTTCCATCATTATCTGCCACTAAGAAATGATTTTGTTGACTCATGGTCATAACCATGTCTCTGTCTCTGTGGAAAATATTTAAACTGCATTTAAGGACTGCAAAACTGGAGGAAAAAACCAACATAATGCTTTGTAACACAGAGGAAAAAGAACAAAATGAATGCTGTGACAATACCTCCTTGTTTGTGTGGGGCAAGGCTTGTTTTTGTCTTTTTTCCCTCCCTGGAGTCATTATTAATAATGTCCCCTTTCCATCTCAAAAATGCCTGGTTTGGACAATAAATTATCCTGTCACTAGAAACATAAGGGATAAGTTATGTTTCTTTCCTAAGGACAAGATGAACATACTCTGGGTGCCTACTGAGTTATCAAGAGTTTGGACTTTGGGAACCTCAGACTGTCTTCCTTGGCCTGTTGTGAGTAATATCCCTGTTCATGGTCACCTGTGAAAGTTTTGGTGGAAAAAGCAGTGGCTCCAGCAAAGCCAATTGAAATATTTGATTATCCTAAAATAACCTCTCTGTATCCCACATCAGTGATGGAAACCTGAAGGTCTGAAATGCTGACCCCGATCTTTGGAAGGTGTTGATGCCACCAACTGGCACTTGTTTTCCCAGAGGTACTCAAGATGTTTTCAGTGAAGGCTCTTCCTCCCCACTAGCCCTCTTCAATCCCTGATTTTCTAGCAGCCATCAGGAGACTTGGGCATGAATTCTTTATGGACCAGTGAATTACATTGATGCCAAAGATAGTGGTTAGAACACTGGGCCTGGAAGCAGAGTGCTTGGCTTCAAATTCTGGCTTAGATATTTACCATCTGTGTTATCTTTAGTCTCCCTGTGCCTCGATTTTCTTACCTGCACAATGGGGGTATAGTCCCAATCTCCTAGTAGAGCTGCAATGATTGAGTGAATTAATCCCAGGAAGATAGTTAGAAGAGTGCCAGACACATAGTGCTCAGCAATTCTGGTATTATTACTAACTACTTATACTCTAATGCTTTCTAGCATTGTTACTATCTACTTATACTTCAATGCTCTCTAGATAATATTTTTCAATCTTTAGGCAAAAACAATTTTCAAAAGATTTGAGAAATGCTCACCATCATATGGAACTTTGTAATAACAGCTATATCATAAATTTTATTGGCATATTTGCTTTCAGGTTCATGAAAACAGTCTTGATTTCCTTAATATTTGCCTCACTGTATAATGTCCTTAAGTATTTTACAATTTCTGTACCTCTGTGAACTACGGCTACAATAAACTAAATTAAATTAATTAGTTCAGATAATTTTTTTTAGCTAACCATCATCTTATATAATGTGTCAATTCAACACTGCTTCTTTGTTCTAAAATATCCCGTTTGACTGACATATGAGGGCAAAGTAATATAAGGTTCAATTCTATTTAATAGCATCTGATTTTATTCTCTCCACAAGTCAGATAATTAAGTAATTCCTCTGTAATTATTAGTATTAATTTTATATGTCCTTTCTGGTTACCAGAATTATTATTCCTTCTTTTAGAGTAGTACTTATTGTTAATTTAAATCCATATTCTACACTGACTTCTAGTAAATGACTCCAAATCTTAAACTACTGTGTTTGTTTAGGCCCTAAAAACATGCACTCATATAACTTTTCCATTTCTTAGCTCATTTAATTTGTGATTTAGGTAGGTAGTTTTACAAAGTTAATTTGGTTGTATCAGAAATCCAGATATTGTTGTTAGTTTATAATACAAAATATGTGCACAATTATTTTTTCATTGTTCTAGAATAATTCATTCTTTAGTTTCGTGAGGGCCATAAGGACTATTAGAAAATATCTAGTACAATCTGTTCCTTTTACAAACCTGAGGCCAGAAGATGTTCCAGGACTAGCTCAGTCTCATCCTGATAATGTTCTCCTTCTGGTTTTTCATCCTTTTCATCATATCTTCTTTTCATTTGGAAATGTTTCTCTGGTTTTTTTTTCAACTATAATCTTTCATTCTGGAAGCCAAACATGGTTGATCCTCAGCTGTAGGAGGGCAAGGTATAGGATCTAGAAGGGAGGGCAAGACATGCCCATGATACTAAGAGAGAAACAGATTTAATCTGGGATGGCTCTTGAAGACTCTTGGGTAGGTGGATGGTTGGGTTGGGTAGGAGGAAATGGCCTGGGAGTGACATGAGGGTCCGCTTAGGAGGGACTGCTGTTGGCTGTAGAGAGAGGGAGAGGGAAAGTGAATTGATTCTTTCAGAAGTGGCCCTCACAGTCTAGAGTTCACTGTGAGAGCCAGGGTGAGCAGGTGACTTGGTCATCTTTCTTAACAGACCCATTCAGTTGTTGCCAGGTTGCACGCTCCTCCACTCTGAAAGGTCTCTCCACGCTGCCCCTTCCTCTCCAGTCTCATGTTACCTTCCTGTTCAGGTGTCCACTAGAGGTATTTGGGCCGATGTGGCACTTCCTAACTGGGCTCTCTGTCTTGGTCTGTCCCCACTCTGGTCCATTCTGCACATACCCTCTAGTAGGCCCTTTGTAGTGCACAAATCTGGCCTTATCAAGTGCACACTTTAAACCTCAGCAGGCTTTTAATTGTCCTGCAGGGCAAAGTCCAAATTATTATCTTCACATTCTGGTCTTCAAATGTCTTCCTGGCTCTACTCCAGTACCTCTAGCCATTTACACTACTGACGGGCTGCATCTTCCTATCTACACACTATGGGATTTCTTCTCCTTTGTTTCCTTCCTCCTTCCCTGTTTTCTGCCCAGAGGACCTCTGTTCTTAGGCTCAACCCACATGCCATTACCATATTGATTCTTCCTTCTCTTCTTCCAAACAGTATGAGATGCCCACTCTTTGTATTCACTGTGTGTGTGTGGATCTAGAATAAGGCAATGTTTACACTGGAACAAATAATTTATGTGCGTACTTCTTCCATTGTTAAGGTCTCATTTAGCATCGAATATTTGTTCAGTGCTTACACCAAGGCTGAGGACATTGTACCTTCTCAATACATAGTTTTGAAAGCATCTTTTGTTTCTTTGTACACAGTTCAGGGGAACACAAAGACACAGAAACAAGAAGACCAAATTAGTTGCTTAAAGACCATAAAAGCCTGTTTCTCTTTTACATTCAACTCGAAGATGAGTAGTCCAGGTTGGTGGAAGTTCTCTGTTCCACAGAATCATTCAGGGACTCAGGCTCCTTCTGTGGGGAGTTTCCCCACAGAAGGTTGAAGATAGGTCACAGCCCCTACTGAGTTCCAGCCGGCAGGAAGGAGATAGAGGCGTGGAGGAGGCAATGACCCAAGCAAGGCCCAGGTTGAGAAATGGCACACATTGCTTCTCACATTCCTAGGCCATAAATCAGTCCTATGACCACATCTAACTGCAAGGGAGGCCAGGAAATATGGTTTATCCATATGACCTGGAAGTAGGGAAGGATAGATTTTTGTGGGCAACTAGCAATCTTCATGCAACTGATTTCTTAAATGTCTTTGTAGCTGTATACAGACTCTCCATGCCGGGGTCCTCAAGCTTCATGGCCATAAGATTTCATGCTTCGTGTTGAGAAAGAATATCTGTCTGCGTGCAAATGAATAAACTGTCGATATCAAATAGTCTTCTGTCTTTAGCCTTTCTTATCTTCCTTTAAAAATGATCATAAACTTTCCTACTTAAACTGTCAGGCTTTATTTTCCTCCTATATGAGGAAAAGTTCCTGTACGTTAATTTCATCTTATTTCTTTGTTTAATTAGACAGTCTCTATTTGGCATAAGCCAAGCCTGATTTAATTTCTTTTTTTTCCCCCCTCATCTATTGTCTCTCTTATGGCCTTTTGTAGAAACTGTACTAATTTAGTGAATCTTTTATCTTGATCGGCCTCATGAAGCAAAGAAGGTACTTTTTTTTTGAAGTGTTTGTGAAAATTCTTTTGTGTAGCTACTTCCTCTTAGGGGTTGGTCTTTTGTGCTTCTTACTTAATTCCATGGCTGTCAGTTCTAACTAAGGGTGCTCTGAGTAGTGATGCTGGTGTAAGAGACAGTGTATGCTTCTTTGGAACAAATGAATTTTAAAGATCCTTGGGGAGCACCTGAATGTCCCTCTTCTCAATCTCCTAACTAGGAACCCACTTTTGCATCTATTAAATCGATCAACAGCCCTGATGTTTGCAGGGGACAGGCTCTGTTTTCTTGATAAATTCATAATACACACTTTATTGTTTGGCTTTTTCTTAATCTTAGGTATAGATTTTCCTAGAAAAAAAAAATCTAGGATGGTTCTGCCTACCTCCTTGCAAGACAGAGATATCATCAGTGTGCTGTTTTCAGTTTTACTGGTCGATCTCTCACGATGTGCTCTAATCTTTGAACCTGGGAAGCTAAAAGGAACCACCCTGCTGAATTCCCCTCACAGCCCCTCTGCTGCGGGGCCCTGAGGCTCTGGAACCAGGCAGGGGTCGGGGCAATGTAGTCTTTAGCTGTGCTCCTGCCCACTCATTACTTCCTTTATGAACCACAGCAGAGTTATGCCTGGACAATTTGCCATGTTGTTCTCCACTCTTCATCGCCTTTTGCACCAGTCAGAACAAAATGCTGAGTCTCCCATGGATCAGAGAGAAGGGGAAAAAAGCAGCTTATTTATTCTCACCCGTACACACCACACACACACACACCACACACACACACATGCACACACACACACACCATGCACACACACGTGACAATATAATGCCTGTTTTCGAGCACTAATTATGTACTAAGCACGTTGTATATACTGTATGCAAATTTCTCTTCATCCCTGCAAACCAGGTATTAATTATTATCTTCTTTGTGCTCATTTGATCACTGAGCTTCAAGGGACACTCAGGCAGGCTCAGCTGACCTGACAGGACCTTGGGCAAAGAAGGCTGTCAAGAAGGTCCCCAACTCAGCCCTCTGCTGCCTTCTACATCTTGCAGCGCATTTGCCCCTTTGAGATAACTGAAAATTTTGAGCCTTCCGCTACTTGAGAAGATATGCTCCCTGGAATTTCTTTCTTTTGCAAAATCCTGGGCAACCCTGTCCATTCTTACGGCTCCCAAATCTGGACCTAGAATCCCTAGTGTCTCACCTGAGCTCATGATGGGCATATCCAGGGTCTTCTAAATTCAGCATCTGTTTATCCATGAAGAGTTAGCATCCTCTATGGCCCACTCCGCCCCCAACACACATATACATTCTTTATCTGCTATTATTCTCTGACATTTAAGACAGAAACCAGGAGTCACCCTCAGTTCATCTCTCCCCTCGAGTCTCCCATCTAACTAATCAGTGTGTTTTACAGGACTGATGAAGGCAAAGCTGGGCCTCAGTGCTCCCGATTTTCAGGCCCCAGTGGCCTCTTTTTGGAACAACTGTTTTGGACTCTTTCACTAACTCCTCTGCCTTAGGTCTCACTGGCTTTGATCCTCCCTCTCTATGGTGGCCAGAGGGATCTTTCTAAGATGCAGAACTAACCAGACCACTCTCTAAACAGAAAATTAAGAAACCCTGTGGAGAACAAGCACAGGCTCAATCCTGCAGCATTGAGGCCTGCCTCCTCTCCAGCGCACTTTTACCTTTCAGTCTGATCTTCCAGCCCCACTTCCTTTGGAATATGCTAGGGACTCAAGGGGTACGAATGTCCCCGACCTCCAGGCTGCTGGTTTATTTGTACCAGATACTCTCACTGCGTGCAACGCCCGTATCCGCACGGTTAAAACTTGTTTAACTTGTTTAAGACAATCCTTGTTTAAGACAAATTTGACAAAACTTGTTAAGACAATCCTGCCTTTTCTCCTGTGACCTCACACTGACTAGAGACACATGCAAATGGGCCCACATGCGTGCCCCCCACACTGTCATACACAAGGTAAACCAGGTGTACTTCTCTTTAACCATTATGAAGATGAATTTGGCTACTCTATCTTTGAAAAAGTCATCGCCTTGAGGACAGGCATCGCGTCTCTCTTCCAAGTGTCTCCAGCCCCTTGCCCAGGCACCTCCAGGATCGTATTTGTTGCGTGGTTGATTCGTCCATTGCCAGATGTTCAGGAGCACGTGTTTCTTTGTGGAAGCTCTGCGCTGCCACAGACTACTGTGGTGCCGAGCGAGTGACTAATAAATGCTGGAGTGAAGAGAAGTCACCCCGGCCTCCTCACCTCTCCTTCTTCACAGAAGGACTTCGCTGGCTTTTCAAGCCCTGCCCTTCCTCCAGCAGAAATGTTCCTCTCTAATCACTCTGTTGCAGATAGGCTTTTCTCAGCAGCTGGATGGCTCTGGCTATCTTGAGTCAATTGTCATTCTGGCAACACAGAGGATTTTTGAAAACACTTTCAGAACTTGGGAGCAGCGAGAAGCAGACAGTGCATGATTGCACTGGGACTCAAGAGGGAACCTCAGCTCCCTGGCTGTGGCCATGTGCCAGGTACTGGCGCTAGTGAAGACAGAACAGTCTTTTGAAGTGCTGTAGATTTAAACCAGGGAATCAGTTAACATCTCCCCAAGCAGCCAGTAGTGGGAACAAGAAGTGTATTTCATAATGGAGAGATGCTGGGAGAATGGTTGAGTCTGTGCTTCCCTTGTGATAAAGGATGCTACAGAGCAGAAATTAAAACAAGAGGACTAGGGGGTGGCAAAGCTGCCCTCATTACAAGAGTGGCAGGCATGGGGTTATTGTGCAGCAAGAAATCGGGCATGAGATTGGAGGGCCTTATGAAGGCTTGCACGGGTATTTCCTTGTTGGTACTTGTGATGGAAATCCAGTTGCTAGCAGAGTTGTAATAGAAAGCGCCTGTCCTGGATTCCTTGACTCCTTGTGATGAATTTGTAGATAGCTGTGAGGAAGAGAGCAGGCAGTGCCAGTCCTGAGGGGTGGACCCTTCTTTGCTTATATTCTTCAATTTCATCATGCTTTCCTTTCACAGTATCAGTACGGTTCGTGTGCATGCGTCCATACAGGCAGCAGTGGAAGATGGAAAGAGTATGGACTTCAAGTTTGAATTCACACCAGAGTTGAAATACAGTTCTTTCTCATATGTGCGACACTAAACAAATTATTTCACTTCTTTGAAGCTAAATGTCCTACTATGTTAAATAGAAAAACTATTACTGAACTCATAGGGTTATGATAAAGATATAACAATATATTATGAATGCTCTCAGCTCTGGCCAAACTTGTCAACTGTAAAATCTGAAGTTTTCATCATATGTTATTGGTATTTAGAATGCTTGGCATTCTTAAACATCTTTCTAGCCTCTTTTAATCTGAAATACAGGTACATTAAAAAAAATACTGCCAGGGCCACGTGCGATGGCTCACTCCTGTAATTCCAGCACTTTAGGAGGCCAAGGTGGGTGGATCACTTGAGGTCAGGAGTTCGAGACCAGCCTGGCCAACATGGTGAAACCCCATCTGTACTAAAAATACAAAAATTAGCCGCATGTGGTGGTGGGTGCCTGTAGTCCCAGCTACTCGAGAAGCTGAGGCAGGAGAATTGCTTGAACCTGGGAGGCAGAGGTTGCACTGAGTCGAGATCGTGCCACTACACTCCAGTCTGGGTGACAACAGCAAAACTCCATCTCAAAAAAAAAAAAAAAAAAAAAAAGAGCAAAAACACCCAACAAACTTCCAGGTGTCCCTGATTTACAACCAGAGATTACTACCAAGCCTTTTTATAACAGCCCAAGCAAATCAAATCCAATGTGATCATATTAAAATAAAATAATACATTTGCAGTATGGCCCAATAAAGCTATCAGAATGATGGAAACACTCCACAGATCTATTAGCTGTTGATTATTAGAATTATTAATAAGGGTGTTAATGCATTGATGTCAAATTAAAACTGTTTTCTTTATTTTTGGAGGCAAAATTTGACAAAACCTATGAGGAGGTGTTCCACTACCATTTTGTACCAGCCTAACTGAAATGTCACTGCCTGTGTTCACTGATTAAAAGAATGATGAAATGGAAGTAAACAGTTTTCTTCTAATGATGTAGAAATTCCCCCATGAATCCAGGTGTCACCGCCTAAAGATCAAGTGACTAATTGCAGTGGATCCTAGTGGGCAAGGACCAAAGCCTAGAAATGTCATGCTACCAAGATTCACACGACCTTAAGGGAAAGACCCAAGACTGACACCAAGAAGACTCACATGTTTGCAGATTTTAGTGGAAAAACCAAGTTCTAAACTAATGAATTCCCTGTTTGCATAATACAGTCACACGTAGTGTACTGTGTGCTCTTTGCAGTCTAATTTCCGTTGAATTACTTTGTACAATCTGCTCAAAATGTGTTTATGACAGAGAATCATTATAAGAATAACTTCTTTTCCCTTTCAGCTTTCCTCTCTTTCTCTCCTTCCTTCCCCCTTCCTTCCCTCCTTCCTTTCCTTCCCTTCCTTTCCTTTCCCTTCCCTTCCTTCCTTCTTCCTTCTTTCCATACTTCCCTCCCTACTCACTCCTTCCTTCCTTCCTTCCCTCCTTCCTTCCTTCCTTCCTTCCATTTTTCTTTCTTTCTCAACTTTAAAATGTGCTTCCCTTTGTTAAATAGGTCAAATGAGTTCAGGAATCCAAATTTCTTCCTTGTTCTTTTTATTTCTCCTCAGTTGTGTACTTTTGCTCATTGCTTTATGGAGAAAGCTAATGTCTTTTCTTTCAAG
The DNA here is from genome assembly GCF_002776525.5 of Piliocolobus tephrosceles. Classification (NCBI taxonomy): domain Eukaryota; kingdom Metazoa; phylum Chordata; class Mammalia; order Primates; family Cercopithecidae; genus Piliocolobus; species Piliocolobus tephrosceles. Next base: position 132,716,002 of record NC_045439.1, read on the forward strand.
AAATTACTAAGTGGTCAATATATATCCATGAGTTCCTGTCTCCTGAGCTGCTCTTAAATTACCTTAAAACTTTTAAAATATTTCTTGAAGGTTTTCTACACCAGACACCTTATTAAGCACCTGGGATAGAGAGCTATAACCTGTGAGGTTTACTACCCTCAAGGAAATAAAATACACTTTATTAAAAATGAGAAAGAAGTATACATTTCAGCATGCTTTCATTTATTCAATATTTGTTCACCTTTTCTTTAATTTTTAAATAACTTTAAAAATAGTTAGAGGCATATAAATTGTAAAAATAGCACAGAGACTTCCCTTGTACCAGCCTTCTCCAATGCACAAAATATTATGCATATCTGTAATACGTTTTCAAAACCAGGAAATTGACATCGGTACAATGCTGTTTACTCACATAGAGACTCTATTTGCTTGACTATTTTTAAGTGTTTTGAGCCTCAAGAATAGTGTGTTCCAAGGAGAAGATTCTCAACCGAGGATGATTTTGTCCCCCAGGAGATATTTGACAATATCGAGAGACATTGTTGGTTGTCATAATTGTCAGGGTAGGGTTATAATACTGGTATCTAGTGATCAGAGGCCAGCGACATTGCTAAACACCCTAGAATACCTTGGTAGCCTTTACAGAAAAGAATCATCCAGCTCAAAATGTCAATAATGCCAAGGTAGGGAAAACCTGCTTTAGAGAACTATAAGTCTCATGGGAAATCACTTCTCACTTGATCTATTGCACCATTTAAACCAGGGAATTCAAACTCAAATATCTACAGCAGCCAGCCAGGCAGTGGTCAAGAGTACAGCAGACTAGGTAGAACGTGTAAAAGTAGAAAGCACATTCCCTGCCCAAAGGGAGCAGCTGCTGCTCAGCTCAAGTGGGGCTTGCCATGATGAAGCATAGGCCAAATTTGCTGGGTCATCAGATTTTCCCTAGAAGCCAACCTTGCAAATGTACACAAAGACAGAGGGCTGACCTGTTGGGGAGGACACTGCGGGCAATTGTTTCTTTTGAGCACAATCTTGGATCCGTTGGTAAAGGCCCCTAGATTTCTAGTTCTCTACCGTGTGTACCTGGGTCTGCTACACTCTTGATCGCTGCCTGACTGGCAACTGTGGATATTTTAGTTTGAATTTCCTGGTTTAAATGGTGCTAATATGATCAAGTGAGAAATGATTTCCCATGAGATCTATAGTTCTCTAAACCAAGTTTTCCCAACCTTGGCACTAATGACATTTTGAGCTTGATAACTCTTTTCTGTAAGGGCTACCAAGGTATTCTACAATGTTTAGCAATATCTCTGGTGTCTACTCACTGAATACCAGTATTATAACCCCACTCCTACAATTGTGACAATCAACAATGCCTCTGTCAAGTGAGAAGTCTCTGTGCTAATTTTACAATTTATATGCTTCTAATCATTTTTCAACTTATTTAAAAACTAAAGAAATGGTGAGCAAGTATTGCTGACTGGGTGCTTATCCAAACTAGCCCGTTTCTCAGCCTCAGTTTCTCTAAGAGAAAAATGGGAATAGTATATACCTCATAGGATCGTTTTGTGGACTACATAAAATAAACAGTGTGAAGAGGTTAGTGCTCTGCTTTGGGCCACAGAGGTATTGAATTATTCCTCAATGATAACAGTAACTTACTTTATGAAGTTTACGTTGTAAACTTAGAGTGAGTTTTATTTTCCTTCACCATCTTCTTTCCTGTTCACTGCTCATTAGTTACGAACACCTTGCAGCAGGGTGATCCCATCTCAGAGAGGAGGACCTGAGAGGTGCTAGTGATACTAAAACCTGCCATTGGGGAAGCATTTTATTTGCCATACCATGAGTATGTTTGCTTCCTTTAGAATAGAATCTCCTGATACTCATGTGGACAAGCATCCCATTCTTCTTAGAGTTTGTAGAAAGGCACATTGGACTCTGTACAAGCATCACTAATTTGACCATTTTGATTGAATTGGACAGAAGCGTAAGTGACTGGATGATGTCAAAAAGCTGTGGAATTCATAGGTGTATTTGCGGAAAATGGATGTGTGGGCCTATTTCACTAGTGGATCCCTGGGGTGGCTTCTTACGTCTCTAAGTGTTGCATCTATTCTTGCTCTCCTCTAGAGGCGGACTGTCGGTGCTCCCTTGGGTATTCCAACTTTACTCAATATTCCCTGGGCTTATATTTTGTTGACTCAAGTGTGGCATAGCTGCTATCGTTAACCACATCCACTCTGCTCTATTTTCCACAAGTAAGATTTAGAAACATAGGATTAGTGCCTATCTCCTGGACCCAGAGGAAATCTCTGACCCACATTGTCTTTGAATAACCAGGTTCTGGAATCTGGGGCAATTGTAGAGCCCAAGTTCTAATGTATGCTAAATACTGCCAGTAAACTTGGCATTTTGTGTTCTTTATTTTTTTCTTCTTTGATTGTCAAATTAGACATTTTTTGGTGAACCAGCAGAGACCTATAATAAAGTAAGTTGCCTAAAAGTCCTGGGTTGGTGTGTGTGTGTGTGTGTGTGTGTGTGTGTGTGTGTGTGTGTGTGTGATGATTGCTAAATAATTTACTTATAAGTAGTATTAATGTATTTCTCACAATGCATACACAATTTAAGGCACTCGGATGAAAAAACACCCTCTCCATATTTCTTATTTTCTCATAGTAGTATATTTCACAATTTGGATAAACTCGGAAGATGGACTAAAATCCAACAGTCTCACTGATTTAAAAACAATGAAAATTGGGTGTGGTGGCTCACACGCCTGTAATCCCACCACTTTGGGAGGCTGAGGCAGGCAGATTACCTGGGATCAGGAGTTTGAGACCAGCCTGGCCAACATAGTGAAACCCCGTCTCTACTAAAAATACAAACATTAGCTGGGCATGGTGGTGGGTGCCTGTAATCCCAGATACTTGGGAGACTGAGGCAGGAGAATTGCTTAAACCTGGGAGGTAGAAGTTGCAGTGAACCAAGATAGTGCCACTGCACTCCAGCCTGGGTGACAGTGTGAGACTCCGTTTCAAAAAAAAAAAAAAAAAAAAACAATGAAAATTAATTTATCTCTCATGCTTCATGTCCAAAGGATACCAGTGAGGCGGACAGGTGCTTTTTCTATCATAGTTTCTCAGATGCCTGCGTAGAGTGGGGCTCTACCATCTGTTGGCATTGTCATCTCAATGCTAAGCTTCAGGCTTCCTGGTGGCAGGGGAAGAAAACATGGAGAATCAAAGACTGTGTTTTAAAGGATTCCCACTCAGATGTGACAGACTTCTGCTCACATTTAACTGGCCAAAGAAATGGTTCATGTGCCTAGAATAAAAGGAGAGCCAGAAATCTTGATGAATCCTATTACTGCCTACTATAGAATGTATCTCATATCTTTAATAACATGAATTGCTCTACATATCATGGACAGAATGGAAACTAAGGGGAAAAAGGTCTTCTAAAACTATTGATAAAGTGTTCTATGAGTCAAACAAGTTTAGTAAATGGCCTGTAGTCTGTATCTCTGAGATTTACAATGCTCATTGCTTATTTACTCTGCAAAGTAAAGTAGCAAGCAAATTTAATCTTTTTACTGCTGCTTTTAAAGCAGCTTTATGGCAGGATAATTTACATAATATACCATGCACAAATTTTAGGGGAACAATTTGATGATTCTTAGTAAATTTATAAAGTTGTACAGCAGTCATCACAATCCACGTTTAGAACATTTCTATCACTTTCAAATGATCACTCATGCCCCTTTGCAGTTAGTTGATCCTTGTTTCTACCCACACAGGCAAACAACCAATAATTTACTTCCTGTTTCTATAGACTTGCCTTTTCTGGACATTCAATATAAGTGGAACATATAACATGTAATCTTTTTGTGTTTGGCTTCTCTCACTTAACATAATGGTTTTGAGATTTATCCATGTTGTGTCATGTATCAGTAGTTCCTTTTATTGCCGAATATTCAATTGTATTGACATTGTCTTTATCCTTCCATCAATTGATGGGCATGTAGATTGTTTCCACTTTGGGGTTATTAAGAATAATGTAGGGCCAGGCGTGATGGCTCACGCCTGTAATCCCAGCGCTTTGAGAGGCCGAGGCGGGTAGATCACGGGGTCAGGAGATGGAGACCAGCCTGGCTAACACGGTGAAACCCTGTCTCTATTAAAAATATAAAAAATTAGACAGGTATGGTGGCATGTGCCTGTAGTCCCAGCTTCTTGGGAGGCTGAGGCAGGAAAATTGCTTGAACCCAGGAGGCAGAAGTTGCAGTGAGCTGAGATCATGCCACTGCACTCCAGCCTGGGCAACAGAGCGAGAGTCTGTCTCAAAAAAAAAAAGATTAAAAAAAAAAAAAAAAGAATAATGTTGACCAGGCACAGTGGCTCACACCTGTAATTCCAGCACTTTGGGAGGCCAAGGGGGATGGATCACCTGAGGTCAGGAGTTCGAGACCAGCCTGGCCAACATGATGAAACCCCATCTCTACTAAAAATACAAAAAAATTAGCCGGGTGTGGTGGTGGGTGCCTGTAATCCCAGCTACTCAGGAGGCTGAGGCAGGAGAATCACTTGAACCTGTGAGGTGGAGGTTGCAGTGAGCCAAGATCGTGCCATTGCACTCCAGCCCGGGTAACAAGAGCAAATCTCCGTTTAAAAAAAAAAAAAAAATTTCCAAGGAAATTTGTTTACAAGTTTTTGTGTGGGCATTTCTACTGAGTAGATATGTAGAAACTATGTAATATTCATAGATTATATGGTAAATATATTTAAATGTTTAAACATAAATTGTTTTCCTAAGTGGTGCTACCATTTTACATGTCTGCCAGAAATGAGTGAGACTTCTGGTTTCTTCACACATTCCCAGTACTTATTTTTGCTTGTGTTCTGGTTAGAGCTGTCCTAATGGCTGTGGTGGTGATGCAGGACAGGCGAGCCCCAAATTGAGGCTTAGCTCAGGAAGGTTCTTGGTGTGGCTCAGGAATGAATTCAAGAGCGTACTGGTTCGGGGGGAACACAGCTTTACTAAGGTAGCAGTGTCTCAGCTCTGTGACTGCTCCTGCAGAGCAGGACTACTTCATAGGCAGCGTGTTAAGAGTAGGAACTCAGAGACGGTTCTGCCATATTTACACCTAATTTTAATTGTATGCAAATTAAGGGGCAGATTATGCAGATTTTTTTAGAAAGGGTGGTAATGTTTGAGATGTTGGGTAGTTGACACAGAATGGGGTGGTGACTTGCAGACATTGCCACGGCAATGGTAAACTGACATGGCACATTGGTAGGCACCTCTTATGGAGAGATGCTTTCACCTCTTCCCCATTTTAGCTAGTCCTCAATCTGGTCCAGAGTCCAAACACTACCTCCAGAGTTGAGTTCTGCCTTCTGCCTCAGTAGCATCAAATAGTGATTTTAATTTGTGCCTATTAGCCAGCCATTTATTATTATCTGTAGAGAAATGTCCATTTAGAAGGATTGGTATTATTTCTTCAAGTATTTGATAGACTTCACTGGCAAAAGTCCTCTGTACCTAAGATTTTGAGTAATGAATTTTTAATTACTAATTTAAAGATCTATTCAGATTTTCTACCTCTCCTGAAAATAATTTTGAGAATTCGTGACTGTCTAGAGATTTGTTCATTTCATGTGTTTCTAATTTGTTAGAATGAAGGTTTTAATAACATAATAGTATGCTCTTTTGAGTCTTTTAACTTAGGCTAGGTAGTGATGTCTTTTTCTTTATTCTTGAGTTTTGGTAATTTGCTTTTCTCTTTTTTCTTGTGTTCTAGTAAAAATTTGTCAATTTTGTTGATCTTTTAAAATAATCAACATTCCATTTTCCTTTTTGTTTTTGTTCACTGTTTAATTGATTTCTAATTTAATTTCTATTACTTTTTTCCTTCTGCTGGTTTTAACACTAGTGTGATAGTCTTTTTCTAGTTAAAATATTAGCTTAAGTATTGATTTGTGGTCATTCTTTTTTCCTGCTATTAGCATTTAAAACTATTACTTTCTCTCTAAGAACTCCTTTAGCTTTAGCTGCATTTCATGTATTTTAATATATTTTATTTTTATTTTCATTCAAAGTATTTTGTAATTTCCATTGTGTTTTTTTTTCTTTGACCTATTATTTAAAATATGTGTTTTATTTTCAAGTACTTTGGCATAACTCAAATTTCTTTTTGTTGTTGACTTTTATTTGCATTTCATTGTGGTCAGATAATTTATTTTGTGTGATTTCAATCCATTTAAATTTATTGAGACTTGTTTTGTACTTATTTTTATGCCTAGCATATGGTCTACCTTGGTGAATGTTCCAAGATTGTACTTAAAATGTTTATTTTAGCAGAATGTTTATTCTGCTATCATTGGGTGCGGTGTTCTATAGATATCAATTAGGTAAAGTTAGTTGATAATGTTCAAGTCTTGTATATCTTGTTGGTGTTTTGGACTAGTTGTTTTATCAACTATTGAGAATATAGTAATGAAGTCTCCAACAATTTATTATTGCTGAAATCTCCTTTCAGTTATATCAGGTTTTGCCTCATATATTTTGAGACTCTTATTACATATAAAACAGAATGTTTAGAATATAATACATAACATAATGATTGTAATTTTTGTATCTTCTTGATTTTTTCTAAGGTGGCTTCTCATTCTGTTGCCTAAGGAGTGCTGTGGGATAGTCACAGCTCATTGCAGCCTCAAACTCCTGAGCTCTTGCCTCAGCCTACTGGGTAGCTGGGACTAAAGGCTTGCATTACCATACTTGGCTATTGCTAATGAATTGACCACAACTGCACAATTGATCATTTAAACATCTCCTTTTTTTTTTTTAACTAAAGTAATATTTTTGTCTAAAAGTGTATTTTGTCTGATATTTTACTTTTTCTGGTATTGACATTTCTGCTGTCTTATGGTTACTATTTGCATGACACATATTTTCATCATTTAACTTTTAACCTTTATAGGTTTTTGAATATAAAATGTGTCTCTTTAGACAGCATTGAGTTTGATCCTGCTGCTAATCGAGTCTGACAATCTCTGAGTTGTTATTGGAATGTTTTACCCATTTACACTTAATGTAATTGTTGACATGGTTGAATTTACTTCTGTCATTTTGCTATTTGTTTTCTGTAAGTGTCTTACATGTGATAAGTCAGTTTTCCTTTTCTGCTTTTAAGATTTTCATCTGTAAACAGTTTGACTATGACATGTCTTGGTGTGGATCACTTTGTATGTATTTTGCTTGGAGTTTGTTGAGCTTTTTGGATGGATACATTAATGTTATTCATCACATTTGAAAGTTTTTTTTAAGTAGAACTTATTTTTTAGAGGAACTTTTGGCTCGCATCACAGTTACACAGAAATTGTAGTGTTACTACACACCCCACCACCTCCATCCATACATAGCCTCACCCACTATAAACAGACTACTCTATACGTGTGCATTTGTTACAGTCAAACCTACATTGACACATCATTATTACCCAAAGTTCATAGTTTACAGTATGTTTCAGTCTTGAGATTACACATTCTGTGGTTGTTGACAAATGCATAAGACATATATCCACCACTATATTATCATATAGAATAGTTTCACTAACCTAAAAATCCTCTGTGCTCTGCCTATTTACCAAATTTGGGAAGTTTTTAACATAATTACATTTTACCATAATTACATTTTTTTCTGCTGCTTTCTCACTATTTTTTTATTCTGGGACTTCTATTAAATATATGTTGATATGCTTGATGGTGTCCCACAAGTCTCTGAGGCTTTGTTCATTTTCTTCATTTTTTCATTCTTTGGATTAGATTATTTCTACTGATCCATCTTTGATTTCGCTGATTCTATTATTTTGCAGACAAGTCTGCTATTGAACTATTTCAGTAAATTTTTCGTTTCAGTTATTGATTTTTCAACCCCAGAATTTCCATTTGATTATCTATTTTTTATCTTCTTATTGATATTTTCTCTTTGATAAGTCATTGTTGTCACACTTTCCTATAATTCCTTAAGCATGATTCTCTTCAGTGATGTGAACACACACACACCAAATATATATATATGGAGAGAGAGAGAGAGAGAGTCTTGCTCTATTGCTCTGTTGCCTAGGCTACAGTGCAGCAGTGCAATCAGAGTTCACTGAAGCCTCAAACTCCTGGGTTCAAATGATTCTTTCATCTTAGCCCCCTGAGCAGCTGGGACTACAGGTGTGCACCACACCTAGCTATTTTTTTTCTTTTCCTTTCTTTCTTTTTTTCTTTTTCTTTCTTTCTTTTTTTTTTTTTTTTTTTTACTTTTAGTAGAGACGAGGTCTTCCCATATTGCCTAGATTGGTCTTGAACTCCTGGGCTCAAGCAATCCTCCCGCCTCAGCCTCCCAAATTGTTGGGATTACAGGCATGAGACACTGTGCCTGACTGAATGTAATATATTTTTAATAACTACTTCAAAGTCATTGTGTGCTAAAGTTAACATCCGAGCCTCCTCGGAGACAGTTTCTACTGACTGCTTTTCCCCATATATGAGTCAGAATTTAATGTTTCTTTGGATGTCTTATACATTTTTTATATAACATTTGCTTATTGTTTAATATACTTTATCAACTCTGGATTCTGGCTACCTCAGGATTCTTGTTGCGACTTGTTCATTTGTTTAGTGATTTGCCACTTGTAATTCTGTGTATTCCATTTTCCTCAGTGTGTGGCTGCTGATGTCTCTGCTCAGTTTCTGTTAAAACACAAACTGACAGAAAACCTTTTGTTTTCATTTTTAATCCTGGTTTTCTGGAGGTTGACCTGAATCAGCAGACCTCAGTGGTCAGCCAGTGATTGGTTATGGACTGTTCTCAAACACTTAAGCCAGTAAGGCTTCTACCCTATGCTGATGGACCTGTATGTGGGTTTAGAAAATTCACTCAAGTTCAAACAACTTAAAAATTTCCATGACTTTTATTTCCCATGTCTTGTCTATGTGTGCACAAGACTTCCCATTCAGCTAAAGATGTGGTGCTAAATAAGGCCCTCCCTGGTATTTCTTGAGACTGTGTGCATCCTTGAACATGTGTGTAGATTTCCAGACTCCCGGGGTTATGTGGGTATTTATCACAGCCCACAATGCCTGTTGTGTTCCCCAGATCTTCCTGGTAAATTTCTTTTTTCTTATTTTTAATTTTTGTGGGTACACAGTAGATATACATATTTATGGGGTACCTGAGATGTTTTGATGCAGGCATGAAATGTGAAATAAGCACATCATGGAGAATGGGTTATCTATTCCCTCAAACATTTATTCATTGAGTTGCAAACAATCTAATTACACTCTTTATTTTTCTTTATTTCCTTTCCTTTATTGCTTGCCCCAGCCAGAATGATACCTCAGGGTACCTGCAACACAGGCATTCTCCCTTTGTTTGACAGTAAAATATCTATGCGTGGGATTTTTCTATCTTCCCTTCAAGTCAGTCTTTGTCAGTGAAGCCATTGGCTTTCATGGCCTGCCCCACCCTGGTAGAATTCAGAGCCTGTGGAGTTGAAGTGGATGGGAATTCCAGCAGCCTGAAACTAAAAAGGACAACAACTACAAAAAAACAGTGCTTTTACCTGAGTTTTGCATTCTTTCTTTAATAAACACTTCTTAATTTGCTGGATATCTTTGGTTTATTTCTGAAGTACTGAAATGATTATCTTTTGTCAGTTTTGTTACTTTTACTGTTGCTTTTTAGGGAGAGGATTTGCTGGACTTCTCACTCTATTACTCTGGATCTTTTGTCCCTTTATTGTTGTTTTAACCATGATTTTCAAGATCTATTTGTCAACAGAACTTTAAAAAATTTTTTTTTAATTTAATTTATTTATTTTTGTCAACAACAACACCTGTTTGGTGCTGGTGTGAACAGTGCTTCTAGAACACACTTTGGGAAACCTTGATGTAGATGAAATAGCAGATATTATTTCAGCCTAAACTGCTTTATATACTGTCCACCAAATTTACCTAAGCTTCTCAACACTTAGACTGATAGGGAGAAACAGGGAGTAAAGTGCAAACTTTTACAATTGCACACTGTAGACCAGATCCAGCCACTAGATATGGGCTGTCTAAGCCATACCAAAGCACCAATATTTAATTGGTAGATTATACATACACATCCAGATTTACACTTTTTTTCAGATAATCTCACAACATGGCAAAAAAAGGAGTTACAACTAAATATTTAAAACACAGTCCTCCACTGACTCAGCACACTTATTTATGTATGAATAAATTTATTGTTTATTATTCATACATAAATAACTGTGCTGAGTCAATGAATACCTGGACCTAGAAATTATTTGAGATTATAGCTTTGGATCTCAGAGATTATAGCATCTTCATATTAATCAGTGTTGTTTTTTCATATTCTGGCTCCTCTTATCATGTCTGACTTACTAGAAGCAAGTTACTAGTTCATAACCTTTTGTTGTAAACAAGCACTATGGAGGCCACATTCTCAAGCTTAATTCGTTTCAAGACAGTGCCATGGATGTACAAGAAGATGACTGGTTACTGTTAATGGTATCATCACTAGCCATAAGGCAAAGTAGAGTCTCTTGGTTCTCATAGTGAGAAATATTCTCCATTGGTTTAGCTCTGGGTGCTGTTTCCATGGATGTCTACTTACATACATATACTTTTCTGGGGAATTTAATTTACAGTCAAACAAACGTATAAGTGAATGTGATAACTTGAAAAAAAAAAATAAGCCCTGAGTGTTTGTGGGAAGCAGTATCTCTGTTAGATATTAAAGTAGTCAGGAAGCCCTTCTGAAGAGGTGAGATTTCAGGATCAATTTTGAGTTAGGAGAGAAAGCCTGGAGGCACAAGGGAAATCAAAGGCTCAAGGCAAATTGTACAACTTAAAAGAGGGGATGAAGGTGGCTGATATAAGAGAAGGATGACAAAATTGAAAGAAATAGACAGCAAAGAAACCAGACACTGGATCATCAAAAATACACATTTTTTTTCTGAATATCATACACTTTTGAATACTTGCAGCCTACTAATCTGCATGCACTTTTCTAGGACTTCTACCCACTTAGCATCTCCACCCTTTGGCCTCCCGCCCCCGAGTCTTCATAAAGTCCCTATCTTTAGTCCTACCTTTAAGACTAAGATTTCCAGTGTTTTGGAACTCTGTAAAGATGGCTGACTCTCAGTGGGTCTATTAATTTCACTTTTTGATGTGAGTCCCAATTCACTCCCATTTTACTCACTTAGCAGAAATGAATTCATTTCTTTTCCCAGGTTCACCGTGGAGTTGACTGTAAGGCTTTCATGCCTTGCAAAGTCACCATTAGCATGCTGATATCAATATTAATCATATACAGCTTGATACTGTAATTGAATAGTTTTTACACAGATGATATTAACAGATAAAATATGGCATCCTCATGGGAAAACATTACCTTGAAATATTAGCATTATTATATGTTAATTTCTTTGGAGGATATGACTACAGATATATGAGCAGAGGTAAATTTTCCAGCACTTCGGCTGACAAATTCCATGTCAACATAACTCTCAAGAATTTGTATTAATACTTGGCGATGACTTATATGATGATGTATAACAACTTAAGGGGCTTTAAAATGCAGTATTTTGACTAATGTGGCTTGGTAAATAGCATTTGTGATTAGTCCCTTTTCTTTTTCTCCCCCCAGTTTCTGTAATACTGACAAAAGCCTGTAATAATAATAAAAATCACCTCTCCAAATGGAAAATGCCCCACTCCATCACCAACATTTTTCTGGTAATGCTCCAAGTTCTGTGCAGAACAGAGACCTGGGAGGGCTGCAAGGACAGATCCACACTGTACTAATTGTCTTATTAGCGCCTCCCATTTCTATCAGGGCGTTTGTCCCAAGGTCTAAGTTTCTAAGAACTTTTGCCATGGAGATTTATTCTACACAGGAGAAATGCCACCGAGGGAGGCCCTGAGTCCTCTGTGTTGTGTTCAGAGGACTTAAGGATAAGGCTGGTATTCTGATGCCCTTAAACACAGAAATTGTGAAGTCATATCTAGATAGCTTGGCTCAGGAGTGGTGCCTGCACTCTGGTCTTCTGTGAAGTTTCATAGATATGTCTACGTTCTATCATTTTGGGAGGCAACTGCAGTAGAAATGGCAGTCATTTATAGTCATTTCATTTGCCCCAATGTTGGAAGCCCCAGAACCACCTTTTAATTTTTTTTTTTTCTGGGAGTGGGGGTGGGGGTGGGGGCAGAGTCTCTCTCTGTCTTGCCCAGGCTGGAGTGCAGTGGCACAATCTCAGCTCACTGCAACCTCCGCCTCCTGGGTTCAAGCGACTCTCCCACCTCAGTCTCCCAAGTAGCTGGGACTACAGGCATGCACCACCGCACTGGGCTAACTTTTCATACTTTTAGTAGAGATGGGGTTTCACCGTATTGGCCAGACTGGTCTCGAATTCCTGACCTCAGGTGATCCACCCATCTCGGCCTCCCAAAGTGCTGGGATTACAGGCGTGAGCCACCGCGGGCGGCCAGAACCACCTTCTCCTGGATACCTACCACCTGTTCTCACACGAGGTTGGTGTCCGTTTCATAGCCATGTGCTATTATTTGGAAGTCGTTCACTCACTATTTAGTATGCTTTCATAGAAACCTCTCCCCTATTTCTGCTCATATGTTTGAGCCTGACTCATTGATATTCCTCCTCAGAGAAGTAGAGTCTTCTCAAGAACAGCACAGCACCACTAGAACAGACCACTTTTTGTAGCCATCATAGGGCTGTCTCTAGACAATAAACTCGTGTTTACAACTTTGGGGACGCGGAGAGTCTCCTGGCCTCTCCTATCTGATCTGGCACGTGAAAGGTGACTGATGCAAAAAAGAACAGAGCTCACTCATAAATTATTTGCAGAGGAGATTTCCTACTGGGACTCTTGAACACTTCACATGTGTTTGGCTCTCACACCGCCATTCCTATTCTTCAATTTCAAGTGGAACGACGAACTTGATATTAATCTGTCTTAAGGAGAAGCATCTGGAGGCTGGCTAATAAAACTTGAATTTGATGGAGAAAAAAGGCTCTCAATCAAACCCTGCGTACATAGGCTCTTTAGAGCTATTCATTGCTGCTTGCCTGTGTCCCGGGATCCCCAAATCTCCCTTCATTTGCTGTGGGTGGTGAGCAGATTTTCTTCCTGAGTGCTGAAGTTTAAGATGCAGTACTTTTGACTACTGGTAGTAAGTAAAACTCCAAATCTCAGAAAAAACTTCTCCTTTTCTCCCCATCTTCTCCCATCCTCATGGACCCGTCTCTGTTCTCCCTTCATCTCCCTCATCTTATATTCCCCTTCTTCTACTGGGGCTCTGGCCAGATGTTTGGCTCCCTGCTGTAATGTTAAATGGCCAGCGCTCTTGATCCAGGCAGCCAGATTCTCCAGAGGAAGCTTCTGGAAAACCTCCCCCTCACTGACTTCTGACACAGTGACAGAAAGCATGACAGCTGGTTTGCATGACAGATTGGCAGCATAAACTCTGACTTGGGGGACCATGTTTAGGGGCTTCCAAGCCATTCTGTGCTCAGGAACAATGCGAGGAAGCAGAGTGGCCATCAGGCAAAGGGAGATTTTCCTGTTACTGAAGTTGTCTCCTTTTGCATTTAAAAGTTTCTTCACTTTTAATACCATAGACTAATTATTAAAATAAGGAAGAAAAGTCTTGAATTAAATTGTTGTAATGAATAGAACTTATTTGTAAAATGTTTGTACATTTGTTTCTTTTTTAAAATTTCTCTTTCTTTAGAAATTTTCTTTACATTTTTTTTTTTCTTGAGACAAGATCTTCATTCTGTCACCCAAGCTGGAGCACAGTGGCATGATCACAGCTCACTGCAGCTATGGCCTCCTGGGCTCAGGTGATCCTCCTGTCTCAGCCTCCAGAGTAGTTGGGACTACAGGTGCATGCCACCACACCCAGCTAATTTTTAAAATTTTAGTAGAGATGAGGGTCTCACTATGTTGCCCAGGCTGCTCTTGAATGCCTGGGCTGATGCAGTCCTTCTACCTTAGCTTCCCAAAATGCTGGGATTACAGGTGTGAGTCACTGTGCCCAGCCTAAATTTTATTTTTAAACAGAGTTTTAGGTTCACAACAAAATAGAACAGGAAATACAGAGAGTTTCCGTATATTTGCTACCCCCACCATAAACAGCCTCCATCACTATCAACATCCCTCATCAGAGTGGTACATTTGTTACAGGTGATGAGCCTACATTGACACGTTATCACCCAAAGTCTATAGTTGACATTAGGGTTCACTTTTGGTGTTGTACATTCTATGGGTTTGTACAAAGGTATAATGATATGTATCCAGTATTACAGTATCTTACAGAATAGTTTCAGCAACCCAAAAGTCCTCTGTGCTCCACCTAGTCATCCCTCCCTCTTGCCTAACCTCTGACAGACCACCGATCTTTTTACTGTCTCCATAGTTTAGTCTTTCTTAGAATGTCACATAGTTGAAAGTATATTGTATGCAGCCTTTTCACATTTGCTTCTTTCACTTAGTAATATGCATTTAAGTTTCCTTCACGTCTTCTCATGGCTGAAGAGCTCTTTTCTTTTTAGTGATAAATAACATTTTATTGTCTGGCTGTACCACAGTTTATTGACCTGTTCACCTACTGAAGGACATCTCAATGACTTCCAAGTTTCAGCAATTATGAATAACCTGCTATGAAAAATCCTTGTGCAGGTTTTTGTGTGGCTATGCGTTTTCAGTTCATTTGAGTAAATACCAAGGAGTGCAATTATTGGACCATATTGTCAGAATACGTCCTAGCCCTCTGATAACTTCATTTGTCCTTGTTTTCTCTTTATCTCATGCTTCTACAGTCTGGTTGGTTTTTCACAATAATGTTGGGCCACACTAATAAAAGAAATTGGAATTAAAAGCTACCACTTTCCAGTAAAAATATGCCAATCTGTTATTTTGTTAAGCAACAGCTATGCAAAATGCACAAAAAATTATCACAAATATTTTAACTCAGTTAAACTCTTTTTAGTCTTCTTGTGAAATTGATGGAATATGCAGCCTCCAACAGGTCTTTTGTGTGGTATAGGCTGATCTTGACTGAGTGAGGAATAGTGTCAGTGAGGGTTTCAGATCAAGCTGTGGTGGGAAACGGAGCTCTTCACCTTTGTGACATATTGGTATGCCGTTTCTAAAGAATGTATATTGCTAGAATGAAGGCAGAGGCAAACCAATTATTTCTCTTTAGGGCTAGCCCACTCATATGGTTAACTTTTCAAGGTCTGTTCAGAAAATGAAGCTTGGGGGCCTATGCTGAAGAGGGAAATGAGTGTCTACCTTTATAGTTCAGTGCATTATTGGGAGCATTGAGGCTTAATGATGGAAAGAGGACAGGTTTAAAAACCACTGTGGAGTGGAAGCCCTGCTTCGCTACAGCCTAATTGTGAAACCTTGGGAAAATTACTTAAATTCTCTGAGTTTATCCAACTTCTCTGTCTTTTAAGTTTTCTCTTCTACAAATGGGTTTAGTAATACCTACACTACAGGTTTATTTGGAGAACTTATCTGAGATCATTGATATACAATGTTTGGCATAAAATATGTTCAATGTAATTTATCTTACATGAGATATTAAAATTCATAGAAGCCTTCATAGATCAAACAGGTCATTCTAAGACAAAACAAGCATGCAATAACATATCACATATTTTCACTTCACACTGGGGCCTTATCTCTAGGAATGAAAACTCTATTTTTATTCAGAATTCCCCTAAATCAAAGAAAATATAACTAATCAATAATCGGCAAAATGGAACTGCTGTCCATAACCAGTCATTTGCTGACAGATATTTTTTCTTTATCTTGGATGTATCAATCAAAAAATAAAAAGGTAAAAGTTGGCAAAAGCTTTGACATCTGTGGACACTGTGCAACTTCAGGGCATTGCCAAATCTCTATCATGTTAGTCTGAAATGTAAGAAGTTCTGTGACTGCCGATGGCATGAAGGAGTAACCGCAAATATATAAACACACACACATGTACGTGCACATACACACACAGACCCAGGCGTGGGAGAAAATGACCACTATGTAAATTATATTTTCTGTCTAAATTTTGCTGCTGCACACTTAAAATTAAGTGTTAGAACCTAAACATTTGAACTTTATTGCAAATGTTCCAAGTAACACCAGTGTCCCACCCTATCACCTCTTCTCAGAGTAATCCACTTATAAGCAATTTTATGTTTCATTTCTCTAAACCTGTTAGCATTAGTATAAAAGCCACAACTCTAAAAGTAATCTCAGAATTAGGGTGTCAAAATTGTGTTCCACCCGTTACTCTAGAAGTATACTAAGCCTCTTCTAGCTCACTGGGCATCACAAGAATTTTTGCTTTTGGGGGGCCGGGCACAGCTC
Source organism: Piliocolobus tephrosceles (assembly GCF_002776525.5). Lineage (NCBI taxonomy): Eukaryota > Metazoa > Chordata > Mammalia > Primates > Cercopithecidae > Piliocolobus > Piliocolobus tephrosceles. The sequence continues at coordinate 132,732,470 of NC_045439.1, forward strand.
ACGCCTGTACTCCCAGCACTTTGGGAGGCCGAGGCAGGTGGATCACGAGGTCAGGAGATAGAGACTATCCTATCTAATGTGGTGAAACCATGTCTCTACTAAAAACACAAATAATTAGCCAGGCGTGGTGGCGGGTGCCTGTAGTCCCAGCTACTCGGGAGGCTGAGGCAGGAGAATCGTTTGAACCTGGGAGGTGGAGCTTGCAGTAAGCCAAGATCTCTCCACTGCACTCCAGCCTGGATGACAGAGTGAAACTCTGTCTCAAAAACAACAACAACAACAACAACAACAACAACAACAACAACAACAAAACAGAATTTTTGCTTTTGGAAGGGAAGTGGGGAAACTTAAAAAAAACTTCATTATTTGTATGGTCACTGTGAAGAAAAGTGATGATTACCAACGAGCTCGGATACTGCTGAGGAATTGCTGACTGAAAACGCTTAGAAACATGCACACACACACACATGCACACACACACAATCATAGCTGACCTTGAAACTATTCTATTTATGAAATGGTTCATGTTTTCCTTTATACCTCCTCATTCCTTAATTCTATACATCATTGCACATTTTTTTTTGAGACATAGTCTTGCTCTGTCACCCAGGCTGGAGTGCAGTGGCACCATCTTGGCTCACTGCAACCTCCATCTCCCGGGTTCAAACAATTCTCTGCCTCAGCCTCCTGAGATTACAGGCATGCACCACCATGCCAGACTAATTTTTGTATTTTTAGTAGAGACGGGGTTTCACCATCTTGGCCAGGCTGGTTTTGAACTCCTGACCTCGTGATCCACCCGCCTTGGCCTCCCAAAGTGCTGGGATTATAGGCGTGAGCCACCATGTTTGGCCCATTGCACTTTTTAAACATTTTATATCTCTCAAAAATATGTATCTTACTAATGGCATATATAATTTAATTGGCAGCATTTCATAGGTATTTTAAAATAGTGTCTTTTTTCTTTGTATTATGTAAAATAATAGTGTATCTCAAAATCAATGTTAATGTAGGCCCAATGAATATCGTGATTCAGATATTTTATTATTCAAATATTCACAATTCAAATATTAGTGAAAACAGTCCATTTTGGTTTTATTTGATGAGTTTCTCAAGATTCAATAGTACTTTCTCTTTTCTTTTCTTATTTTATGGTAGAGGCAGGGTCTTGCTTTGTTGCCCAGACTGGTCTCAATGGTCTGGCTTTAAGTGATTTTCCTGCTTCGACCTCTCTATGTGTTGGGATTATAGGCATGAGGTACCATGCCCAGGCTAATAGTACTTTCTAGACCTGAGAACCAAGTACCATTATATGAGGACTTGATGAAAGGCCTTGGTTCTCACAAGCACATTTTCAATTGTCTTCTGTGACTGCAGATGGCATTGTGTCTGGCTTTGTTGTGCAGTTTCTATTGCCCGTGTCCTACTGTTGTGCATATTTTATCCATGCTTTTCTTCAAAACAGTAATAATACTAAAACCTTTCATCCTGTCAAGTTCATTATCTGCCTATCCCATTCCTTCTTATAAAAGCCTCATAGGATACATGTTACTGTTACCAGTTCGTAGATTTTTTTTTTTTTTAAGGAGAATGAGAGCTGTTAAGCATAAGATCACACTTGATGTGCTAAAGTGATTCAGTTGGGTTGGAATCATGTCTGCCTGCATCCAAAACCCTTCCAGAACTCTTACCCTCCTAGCTCCATGGGTTTTTTTGTTTATGTTTTCCCAGCTTTAATTTCCAAGCCTGTATCTTTGGGCCCTGACTGCAAATGCTTTTACTGAAATGGATCCACCTACGGTCTGATAACCACATGTTGGGTTGATCTTCTCTCTGACATTATATCCCAGCTGTCAACTGTTCTTCAGCAAGGTGTTACATAGCATTCCTCTCACCCTGCCTCTGTGCACTTCATTTCACCTACACTTCTTTTTTTTCAATCCCCAAAACTTAGTTGGATAGTTATTGAGCCCCTCTGTTATGACCTGCACTGCTAGGTGCACAAAGAAAGCATTTAACTTTCACAGCATACATTCCAAGAATGAGAAATAGATAGGCTTTCTGTTTTTCCTCTTAGCTCTGAGTTCTCAAGAACATTCATTAGTTTTTTTTTGTAAAAACATTTATTCAACATTTACTGGACACTTGCTGTGTTTTAGATTCTAAAGAGGCAATAACAAATCAGGCATGGCCTCAATTTCTCCAGAGCTTTCAGTCTGGTGTACAGGAAAAATAAACAAGCACTGATATTACCTGTGTGATCATATTGGAAGGCGCACTGGTGCTTACAGTAGAAGCATCTTGACCAGATTGGAAAATTACAGAGGGAAGACCAGAGACCATGATAGTCAAACTCACTGCCATCAGCATTAGCAGTGGAATTGATGGATGAAATTTGATCAAGAAACTTCTTGCCATTAAAAAGCTTCTGTTCCAGTTCAGATTCAAAGTGGGCACAAGAGGTCTGAAGGATATTCTTAAGCTATTTGCATAATATGTGGTAGCTCCAAATCTGGAGACACAGGAAGCTAGACATGTGATATGGTTTGACTGTGTCACACCCAAGTCTCATCTTGAATTGTAGCTCCCATAATTCCCACATGTTGTTGCAGGGACCTGGTGAGAGTTAATTGAACCATGAATGTGGTTTCCCCCATACTGTTCTGGTGGTAGTGAATAAGGCTCATGAGATTAGGTGGTTTTAAAAGGGGTGTTCTTCTTTCACTTGGCTCTCATTTTCTCTTGCCGACCACCATTTAAGACATATCTTTCACCTTCTGCCATGATTGTGAGGTCTCCCCAGCAACATGGAACTACGAGTGCATTAAATCTCTTTTTTTCTTTATAAATTACCGTGTCTCGGGTATGTCTCTATCAGCGGAGTGAAAACAGACTAATACAACGTGGCTACCGTAAATAATTTTGAGCTTGATTTAGATTATGTTTTTATTTTGCTTTCATATTGGGTCATGGAATCGCTCAAAGGAAGTGAATTTCTTCTCAAAGTTTTGATTTGGTGAATGCTCATGCCAATGAATTGGAATATAAGCATTCAGTGAACAAGTTGAGAGTTATGTCCCAAAAGGGGCTTTTGCTTTTATAGACTCTCTGCCTTGATCAATGGACATATTGCACAATTATCGCTATTCATGAAGATGGGTTTATTATTATTATTTTTTTTCTTTTTTTTTTTGAGACGGAGTCTCGTTCTGTCGCCCAGGCTGGAATGCAGTGGTGCAATCTCAGCTCACTGCAAGCTCCGCCTCCCGGGTTCATGCCATTCTCCTGCCTCAGCCTACCAAGTAGCTGGGACTACAGGCGCCCGCCACCACACCTGGCTAATTTTTTGTATTTTTAGTGGAGATGGGGTTTCACCATGTTAGCCAGGATGGTCTCGATCTCCTGACCTTGTGATCCACCCGCCTCAGCCTCCCAAAGTGCTGGGATTCCAGGCATGAGCCACCACGCCCGGCCGGGTTTATTATTTCTAAGCTGAAAAACTAGTATTCTGTTTTTTAATATGTTTCAAATTATAGTTCAAGTTTTGGACAAAACACTTGGTTCCTGATTTCTAAAATTAATGTTCAATTTAGGAGAAACTTGGCTAAGCTGTTATAGATTTCTCTCACTTCCTTTCTTGAAAGTTCTTCTGAAAAACCCTGTTTTATTTACAAAAGGAATTTGGAGGCTAGACCTAGTCATTTTAAACCAAGTGATATTACACACAAGAGCAAGCAAGTAAGGATCAAAAGAGTATAATTGTTTCCAATTCAGGAATGGCAGGACTTGTGCTTACAGTTATGTAATGTGGACAGTGGACAATCAACCCTGGTCAAGCCAGGTGATGACCAAGGGAGGGCACTATCCTGGCTCTCTTTTTGACACTCCATGTTACAAACTGACCCTGCTCTTCCTTAATAACTACCAGGCTTTTGATGTGTCTTATGCTGAATTAATGAGAGGTTCTCAAAAAACAGAATATCTACTTTCTCCATGTTCGTTAACCCACAGCTTAAAAATTATGTATGCATCTTTGAGAAGTATATGAGAAAATAGAGGATACCCAGAGAATAACTGAAGTGTTGAGGGGTGTGAGATAGGGTCATCGCAACTGGGGCTGTGGAACCTGGCCAAAGAGCCCATGCCTTCCAATATTTAGTTGGGTGTCGGATGGGAAATAACACAGCAACATTCCAAGATCAAGAGTAGAACCACAAGTTAGGAGAATGTGTGTGTGTATGTGGGCGGGAGGGTGGCGGACGGGTCTGTATTTGCTACTGTGTATCCACCACTTATGCTATCTCATTTAACTTTTAACTATCTCACCTAATTTTTGCTCTCACTTAATCTTTATGATACGCTTGTAAGATCTGTTTTATTGCCCACATTTTACAGATAAAGAAATTGAGAATCACAGAGTTTAAGTTGATCTGTTCTGAGTTTCTCAGGTAGATTTTGGACCTTGAGGTATTTTGATTGAAAACTCGTGCTTTTTCACGATACCACATAGTTAGCCTTGAAGTCCTTCAGAGGTGTGTTTTGGACTATATAATAAAGACTTCCCCACAAAATGAGCTGTTAAAAAAGTAAAAAAAAAAAAAAAAAAAAAATTAAAGGGTAACAAAAACAAAAGAAATCGGATGACACCTTTTAAAAACTTTTAAGTGCCTTTCTAATGAATTGTCCATGCTAAACCTGAATGGTGAAGATTCAGAGGGTAGATATGAATGATGTTCAATTCTCACAGGATCCCATTATTTTATTCTTTTGTGGATGAATTCCCTAGAAAGCAGCAAGACGGACTGCATACTTCTTGGGGTTTATCACTTTCCATTGCATGTCATGCTTCCTTCTTTGATTTCAGCGCAACCATTCATATTCCTTTCAAATACATCCTTACTAAACAATTTAAGGGCTAATTTACCTAGGGTTAAGCCTTTTAATCAACTTTAAAAATTTTATGTTGAAATATTTTCTCTGGCATACGTACTTTATAGCTTCAATTCCACCAATCTTGGTTTTTGCATAGGCCTGACTTAGGTGATGTGGATGATGTTGACTTTAGGTTGGGGACTATTTGTCCTAGGATTGAGCCAAATTTTCTTTTTTACTTAGTTTGTTAGCCATTGCAGCAATGGGAATATCAGCTTCATGTATATGTTTTATAAGTTTAACCAGTTCCAGGTTAGTACAATGTGGAATGAGAATTGATGAAATGTGATGACCCAGGTTCAGCGCACCAGCAAAATTCTTAAACAGAAAAGCCAATAGTTAACAGAACTCATTTCAGAAGGTACTTAATTAAAAAAGCTGAATGCATGGCGGTTGGTTGTGGAATATGCTCGCCCAGACCTTTCCTAACTGGCTTTATGTATTTTGACCATGGATTCCTTCCTCAGAACCTCAGTTTCCTCAGGTTGCCTTTATTCTTGCAAAATAAAGGAGGCCAAAACCAAACAAAATCCAGGGCTGCTTTCTGCTAGAACATTCTATAAGTTTATGAAACGCAATCAAATTTTAGATAAATACATTTTCACATTTAATGTAGAGGTTTTCTTTCTTTATAAATTCAGTATATTTTCTGGGGATACAAAGAGTGAAAAGACAGAGAGAACTACAGGAAAGGAAAATACAATTTTGGAAATCGGAAAGAAAAGAGTACAAATAGAGATGAAATGGAAGTGGAAAATGTCTATGTGATGGGCTTGGGAGTGATTATAGAACCCAAGTTACTGATGGGAGCAAAAGACTCAACATTCTTATTGAAAGCATCCCCTTTCATTACAATACTTTTCAAACTTACGCATGTTTGTTTTCTAGGCAAGCTCTGTGTCCTAGATTGGGAACATGGGAATCTGGAAATGTGTCTTAGTTAAGTCTCTATCCCTCACCATATCTAGCTCCCACCCCCCCCCAAAAAAATGGCATGATAAGTAAACATGTTTCTGTGCTGAATGAAAATAAACGTGCCCCCTATTACATCATTCTGGTGCTATTTGTTTCCTCCTTTAGCTTAGGGGGTAGCAAAGGTCGGTGCCAGAAAGAAGCTCCAGGTCATAGTTTTCCAGGACCTTCCTCTTGCATCCTTCTCTGATCCTTGTCATTTATCCCATGCACCTTCATTCTCCTCCTTTCTTAGTCTTCTGATGCACTCAAATGACAAGTCCATTAGGCAGATCAAATTTTCTATTTCTGCGCCTCCAAATGCCCAGAGAAATATTAAGACAGGAGGTTTCTTCAGCTGACTCCAAAGACATGCATACCCTGATTTCCAGAGTTTGTACTAGGAGTGTTGTCAGAAGGACTTTACAATATTTTCCCCACTTTGCACAGATGTGCAGCAGCTAGAGGTGAGGCCACCAAATAAAACCCAAGTCTGTCTCCATGGATTGGAAAGAAGAGTATGTTTCTTCTTTCAGATGCTCTGGGACTTGGAATCATGTTTTGTCTTGGCCATTCGGAGCATAATGGGGTTGATACCTGTTGTATTACCCTAGAGCATTCTGTCACTTGGCTGGTTAAAAAGGTGGGAGTGAGGGGAGGAGGGAAGGGAGGAAACTGTACTTGATCCTTATGGAAGCCAGTTAAAATTAATTGGAAAAAGCTTTTAAAGACCCAAGATGCAGACCAAATGTATCTCCGACCCGCGGCCTCATCCCGCACTGAACGCGAAGGTCACTGTGAAGCTGCAGATTTATGCGGAAGGGCCGGGTGATGGAAAATGAGACAAAAGCATTTGGATTTTATTATTCCATTTACTCTGACCCTGGGCCATAAAGAGTTTGGAGAGCCTGTTTTATGTATTCAGCTGGTTGCCACACTGACAGGCATTTGGAGCCACTTAAATAAACCACCCTGGTCCCACAGCTGCAACAACACCATATCAAATATAGGTTAGGGTTGAAATGGAGAGCCTGACACACAGCATCTCCAGCAGGTGCACCGGGAAGATTTTTTGTTGTTGTTTATTTGTTTTTTTGAAGTCCCTTATTTTTCGAATAGCTTCCTTATCCATCTATTTATTTGAATTTAAAGCTGACTTGCATCCTGAATTGGATTTGGTTTTTGCATATAAGGGTGTGCAATTTGGGTTTGACTCCAGCTTTTCAAGAATGCTCTATCTTTTCACCGAGTTTGAGATGGGTTTCAGAGAGGTTGACTAGTGATAGAAAGCTGGTAAGGTTTTGTTTTGCTTTTTGAGATTTGTGCTGGTCCATGTACTTATTTATTCTTTTAAGTTGTCTTCTTTTAGTTCTCTGAATTTCAAAAAAGTGGTTTGTCGTAAAAGTTACAACTGAAAAGTAGACCAGGGTAGGAATTCAACATGGAAGACAATGAAATTGAATCCACAAGTGTGCCTTGGTGATAGACAAAACATATGTCTAGGTTTTTTGTTTAGTTGTGGACACATGGGAACTCAACAGAACAGAGAAAGGAACCTGGAATAATAACAGCTCCTTCCATGTGGGAAATGCCTCAGAGGTTTCAACCTATTTCCTATGTGAACTTCATTCCAGAACAAGATATTGTTTCCATTATACAGATGTGAGAACTGAGGCTGAGAAAGGTTAAATGACTCATCCCAGGGTTAGATGACTAGAAAGGGGTGATCTTTTGGCTCCATCCCATGGCATGGCCCATGTATCCACATATCCCTTTCTTTCTTTTCCTTCCTTCCTTCCTTCCTTCCTTCCTTCCTTCCTTCCTTCCTTCTTTCTTTTTCTTTCTTTCCTTTCTTTTTATTTATTTATTTTTTTTGATGGAGTCTTGCTTTGTCACCCAGGCTGGAGTACAGTGGTGCAATCTCGGCTCACTGCAACCTCTGCCTCCTGGATTCAAGCAATTCTCACAAGTAGCTGGGACTACAGGCCCACGTAGGCCAATTTTTTTGTATTTTAGTAGAGACGGGGTTTCACCGTATTGCCCAGGCTTGTCTTGAACTCCTGAGCTCAGGCAATTCACTTGCCTCGGACTCCCAAAGTGCTGGGATTACAGGCATGAGCCACCGCACCCAGCCACCTTTCTTTTTATAATATGGCCTTTGCTTGCTGCCAAGAAAGAGATGCAATTACCAAACAGAATCCAGGTGCTCTGATTCTGAAAACCAGGGACACCTAAATGTTCATGGGTGCAGTGAGAGCCTGGGGCCTAAAGTGCTTTTTCACCTTGAGAATGTACTCCTTCAGAACACCAAAGAGGGTGTGGACAAGCTAATTGAGGTGATCTGTTTTATTTCATACTGTTCCTCCTAGGTCTGTTCTTCATAGAAAAGCCATCAAGACTTTGAACTATTAATCATTTGTCACAAAGACTGATTTTACCCTTTTTTTTTGTCCTGCCACCTTCATAGACACTTACCCAGAAAAACATCCTGAGAGCCCTACACTGGTATTTTCATTCTTTGATGTTTCTTCCAGTGTCTGAAGATCAGGGAAATTACCAAGAGATATGTCACAGTTGTTGGAATTACATTGTTGTATTCCAGATTTTGCAAGCACCTTATAGTTGAGTGTTAAAATGTAAGAGTACTTCAATTGGGCTTCCTTTTGACAGCTTTCTGTAAAAAGCCATATGTATCAGGGAGCCACCTAATGTATTTTACTTTTTAAAATAATTTTGAAACTTTTGCTTTAAAAGCCAAATCCCTACATTTATTTTCTGCTTTAATTTAAAGACTTGTGTTAGGGTGTAATATGAAACCCAAATTTAAATTTTTCTTCATTATTTATTTTTTCTGTCAATTCTATAAAGGTGAGACTAGGACTCCTTCACTTTCCAGGTAAAAATGGTGGAACTGGGAACTTTATTCTTAGGAGTTTCCCCAAAATTCAACACTGACTTGCCACATTCCTCGTAAGTTTGCCAAAGATGACACAAGATGGCCTCATTTCCAGAGGAATCTTTCCAAGATTCCACCTGCCCTTCCCTCTTTCCCAGAACCAGCTCTCTGCCTAGTTTCATGCAGCCTCCTCATCCCCTAGGCCAACAGAATCCGAGATGAGTGTCCTTGCATGCCAGGGTTGAAAACCTGTCAACTTCTGATGCAGTCCAGTGATGGATTAAAATTTTGACTATGTGCTACCTGCATGTGAATACTTGCAATTAAACTATCGATATGTGGGTTGGGTTTTTATATTTGTTTCAAACACTGCAGTTGGTTAGTTCTGTGTTCTAGCTTCCTTTTATCCACTTGTTTCTCTGCTCCTGTTGCCCCTTTCCTGCCCCCTCAACCATGTGAAGTAGGCAAAGCCCCTCTTATTCCACCTTTCCCAAGCCTCTCCTTTCCTGAAATATTGTTGCTTCAAATATATATTTCTTCTCTCCCGCCAATTCCTAATCAAAACTTTCTTTTTTTTCCAGTGCAGTTCATCCCAGCTGGCTATTCCTCAGAGAAGCACATGCTCGTTGTGCGAAAGTTATTTCTGCCGAGATGTGAAGAAATGATCAGCTAGTCTTAGGGCGAAAAGGAATGACGTTTTGATTCGCATGAGAACCAGTGACTGTGTTTATCCACATTGAACTCCAAGAGGAAGAAAAGACAATGTCATATTTTTGACAGGGGAAGACTTCTGCAAAACTCTGGCCTCTTCTGGAGGACAACTGCTTCCCTCCCTTCCTTCTTCCTGATGTCTGTGCATTAGATTGCATTAGACGAATATGAGTCAGGCACTTGGCGCTCCTCCTTTGAATGGCCACTGACCTTTCCTCTGTCTTCTCATGCCAAAAATAATTTTAATGCATAGTCTCCACTGGATTGATCTGGTGCCTGGTTAGAGTTGGCTGGTTGGTTGGATATCATATAGTAATGTTCTACATTGTAGCTCATAGCATTTTTGAAGATGCTGTATAGCTGTTGCTTTTTTTTTTCTTTTGGGCATAATCACTCAGAAAAGAGTTATGGAGTAGTTATGGGTTCCATTTAGAATTGATTCCGAGTGCACAGGTACATCCTCTAAAGATGGACTGAGATCTCTGATTGATGTTGCAAGACAGGTTGGAAAACTTACCTCTTATCACAATTCCTAAAAATTCTGTAACTTTTCCAACATGGTTCCCTGTACTGCTGGGCTGATTAAAAAGCCCTGTGAGGCCATGTGTGTGTTTTAAGTGGATGTATAGTATAATAAAAGCTAATGGTGATTCTTGATGACTTTTGTTGAAGTTGAGGCACCTGCATTTTAATTGACATTTCCCCCCCTGAAGCACAGCTTTGGAACGTCTACTTCAGCTCACTTGCAGCAGGGTGGAAAATCGCTGGAATTTTAACTTCTCCAGCCATCAGATGGTATTCATTTGTGGTGGCACAAGGGTGGCTTAACTTCAGCTTGGATTCTGAAACTTAGAGGAAAAGTCTGCTGAACTATATGGGGATTTTAAACTGTCTAAAGTTAGAAATGCTCTGAACTTCATACGCAGCTTCCCTCATCCCTATTTTGACATTTCTAGGAAATGTTACATAAAGAGAGGCCAAAAAGTAAAATTTAACTCTACATTACAACTCTGGCAAATATATCTGTTATTGTGGTAAAACTACATGGAAACTCTAAGCAGCACAAATTACTACCATGTGCACAGAATTCCTACTTGGGTTAGCACCCTCCATGCAGACAAAGAGAGACAAAAAATATGCAAATTTCAAGTAAAACAAATTCACACTTTTCTTAAAGCAAAAAAAAAAAAAAAAAAAAAAAAAAAAAAAAAAAAAAGAGCCTTCATATAATTTGGAGCAACCAGTCTGCTTCAGTAATGTTCTTATATGTAAGTGGAAATCCTTTTTGATATTTACACTACTGATTTCTTTAATCTCCACTTTGGAATTAATAGACAATAACATCAGATTGCTTCCTCGGCTGCCCTAGCACATGTGCATATTTACCCAAGTGTCTAGAGTGGGGATTGTACACATATCTCTAATCCACCTGCCTGTGTTAGTTAAAAGCCCAGATAAAATCAGCAGCCCTTAGATCTTAACCTTTTAAGTCTGAAATGTTTTTAAAGTCTGGCCATGGCAACTGAAGCTGGGGTGTGCTTAGTTGGGGAGGAGGAATCAGGGGAGATGGGAAACAGTCAGAGAATTGGTATATAAAAATTGTCTCAGCTTGAACTACTGTTGCATTCAAACAAACCAGGAATGTTACAATAATAGTGACAATAGCCATAAAAACTGGGAAGGTGAAACTCAATAGATAGAAATAATTTACTTTATGATACAGTGGCATGGTACTGTGCCTGGCTACCCTGATGTTTAAACAAACAACTTGCATTTACTTTCAACTTTCTCTATGTGTACAACTTGAGGAAGGGGTAGTGGGAATAAAAGGCCCAATTATTTTCTAGATCCAGGTACCCTAATGACAAATACTGAATACACTAAAACTATGAAAAAGAAAACATCCTTTTTTTTCTTTTAGCATTTAAGTGTCTGGAACAATCACTCACCATAATTATATGCATAGAAAAGAACAGACTAAATCCAAACAAAAAGTACTTTAAACCCTTATCGAACACAAATCATGTGTTAGGAAATCAACTTTAACTCAGTATTTTCTATATTCCCTGGACAAATCTTTCCCGCTAAGTGAATTAATTCATCATTGACGTTGTTTCTGAATCGGGAATTTATACTTTTTTTTCTTAATCAGTTACTTTATATTACTTAACTAAAGAAGAAGAAATCAAACTCAACCAGAAAAACAATTACAGTGTGTTGATATTTCTCTTATGATATATTAACAGAGTTAAAATACCATATGTTTTCTAAACCACAGATCCAAAGCAAAACTGGGAATTTTTCATTAAGAAAATGATCAAAAGATTGTTTTCTGCAACTGTTTGTTTTACAGATTTAGTTAAATGGATTGATATTGTCAATCGAGGTTTTCTCTACTTGAAGAATTCTCTATTAATGACCATTTAAACACAACCTGTTACTGGGCCTATGCCTTCGGGGCAGTGATGTGAGGACTTATCTTTCCATTTCTCATTTCATCTCCATTTTTCCTTGAAGTCAGGCTGTATTTTCATTATCTCTGTGCCACTGGCATAGAGTGGATGCTCAGTATATATTTATCAACTCACTGCTTGAATTACTTAACAGCAGAAGCCTATAAACTTTTGATTGAAATCCTTCCCTGAAGTTAAGACTCCAACTTTGGTTTTATTTGACTCAGCCACTACCTGGCGAAATGTGCCAGTAGGTCAATGCTCCAGGTTTCTCCACTGGGGAGGTGAGCAGAAACAGTCATTCTGTCAAGAATGGTTTTGGTCCTAGGTTGCCATACATTTATTACTGAATCATCAGGTTTCTTCTCTTCCCTGCTGCCAGCCATAATGGCAAGTTGAATATTCAAGCCATATGTTTGCTTGGAATGACTGCTATATGTCAGGCACTGAACTAGTAGCTTTATGTACATGATCTCACTTAATCTTCATTTCAACCCAAGAAGGCTAGTCTTATTATTGCCATTCTATCAACAACACCACGAATTGTGATGTTAAGAACTTGGCTTAGTTGATCGACTTCCTGAATGACAGAGCAAGGGTCAATGCAGGTTCCTTGGATGCCATGGCTAACAATAGATATAGTCTCATTTCTGTTGCTCACTACTCTCTCTTACAGTGCTGGCCTTCCAAAGTGTTTGACACCATTCTGTCAAAATGTATTAACTCTACAACCAAAAGACAAACAATCCAATTTTTTAAAAATGGACAAAGGACTTGAGTAGTCATTTCTCCAATAAAAAAAAAGAAGAAATATGAATGGTCAATAAGTATATGCAAATATGCACCATCTTATTATTCATTAGGGAAATGCAAATTGTAACCACAATGAGATAGCACTTCATACTGTCTAGCATGGCCTTTTAAGAAAATGAAAAATAGTAAACGTTAACAAGAGTGTGGAGAAATTAGAAACCTCATACTTTGCTTTTGGGAATGTAAAAATGATGCCACCATTGTGTAAAGCAGTTTGGCGATTCCTCAAAAAGTCAAACATAGAATTACCATATGATTCAGCAATTCGCTTCCTAGGTATATACCCCACACATACATTGAAAGCATGTTCAAACAAAAACGTGCACACACAAGTGTTCATAGCAGCATTGTTCATAAAAGCCAAACAAGTGTAAACAACCCAAATGTCCATCAACTGATGCATAAATAAACAAAATGTGGTATATCCATCCAAAGGAGTATTATTCAGCCATGAAAAGAAATGTAGCATTGATACACACTACAACACAGATGAACCTTGAAAACATTATGCTAAGTGAAGGAAGTCAGATGCAAAAGAAAGCATATTAAATAATTCCTTCTATATGAAATGTTCAAAATAGGCACTGCCATAGAGACAGAAAGCAGATTAGTGTTTGCCAGGTACTGAGGAAAGGAGAAAAATGAGGAGAGATGGCTTAATGGGCACGAGTTTTTTTTGGAAAGGTGATTAAAATGTTCTGAAATTATATAATGGTGATGGTTGCACAAAAGTGTGAACTAAATGCCACTGAACTGGGTACTTTCAAATGGTTAAAATAGTGAATTTTATGTTATGTGAATTTTACCACAATAGAAAATGCATTACAAATGTGAGACATGGCCAATATTCAGTTTCAATCACCTTAACTTCACCCCTCCTGGACAACTTGACAATAATATCTTTCGATAGCTTTCTCAGAAGGGAGGGAGACTTACGAGGTAACCTCTATACTTAGCTGGCAGGGGAACATTTCTACTGATTTTGGGAGGTGAGCTAAGGCTGTTACTCTGGTGATGTCAAAAGTTGAGATTCATGACAAAGTGCCCAGTAAGTTCTTTGTACTCTGAGTTCAGGGAGGCCTAGAAGTTGAAATTCATTTTCCCAGACATTTGTGTTTGGCAGAAAAAAAGAAGTATCAATTCTTCTTAGGGCACTGATGTAATAAGGTAGAAGAAGAGTGCTGGGTGTACAAGCCTCATAATATATCTAGAAAAATAAGGACCTGGAGTGCTCATGCAGATTCTTCTTTTTAACCAGGATCCTAATATAATCCCTTTGAAATTGTAACAGATCAAGACATTGAATGTGAGAAAGGATTTGGCTTTGTGTCCTATACTTGGGCTACTATAAAAAGTATTAGTGAGGCACTCACAAAGAGTGTCCTACACTCTTACGTTGTTGCTCAGGGATGCCCATACATTTACCACATTTCTAGATATGTGTTATATTGCAATTTTATTGAAGAAAGTAAATCGGATGAATGTGGAAAAAAATATCCTTTTGACTGTGTGAGTGCATCCTTCTTACTCTCTTCTTCTGACTTTCTCTCTCAATCTAGGCCCAACAAGGGTCCCCATAGACATAGAATAAAGCAGTATTGTTTGGTGGGGGATTTAATTTCACTCCATCACAAGCGACCATCGCAGCCCTGTCATTGCAATTTGTCACACGTTTTTGTGTGCTCTATCTTCCTGAAGTCCCATCTCCTCTGCAATCCACTGCATAATCTTCTGTGGGACAAAGCTCCCCAACATAATGAAAGAGGTGGAATTGGGAACGGAAAGTCAATGGACACAATTATCAATTTGAGCCCCACACCCCCCGACTCCTGGGATTTGGCCCCAGCAGCCAAAGAGGCGCTAGTGGGGCCTGCTGTGTAGGAAAAAAAAGGCACCACTGCAAGGTTTGCTGAGGCCAAAGGAAGAGCTGGTGGCTGCCGGACGATGTAATCCAATGCCCTCCTGAAGAGACCACCACATAGAGGAATGCTAGCGGCTCCCCCATCAGCTCGCTGAGACCCAAGCCCTACAGTTCGTTAGGATGCAGCTGATGTTTAGAGCTCCGTCAATTCATTCTGAAACGAAAAGCTTGGCGGCGGAAGGCATCCCAGGAAACAATAAATAGAATCCCAGACCTTGGTTTTGATTTCCACACAAGTCTTGTGACTGTTAAGACAAACCAGAAGAGATTTTGAGATTAATTCTGGAATACAAATCTATCTAAACCAAATCAGAACTTCACTCACTTGTGGAAACTCCAACTCCAGTTTTTAACTGTTTGGAGGAAAATTGCTTTAGCACTCCCTCCTGAGCAAGGTAACAGGATTTAATTTAAAACATGTACAGGACATCATATATGACTTCTTCCTGTTCATTTCTTACTACTCTTATAGGGATGGGATTTTCCTTTTTTCAGTTGTTTTGTTGTTCTAGACATTTCCAAAGGATCACCGTTGAATGGCTTAGTGAATCACTACTTTTGTATATGTCTATGGATTTTTCTGTATTCCAAGCCATTTGTATGAAAGGGGCCCAACTGCCATGACTCGAAGAAGAAGGTGGATGCTGCAGGTGATAATGTACTTTTATATCATAATATTTGCCATCAAGAGCATTATTGAAGTTCCCGCACAAATGCAATTACTTGATTCACCTCTACGTCTTCTTAGCAATTCAGTCAGTTATGCTATTTTTTTTTTAAATGCAACCATTAGATCAACAAAACTGCTATATCCTGGGATAAAAAGTAATTGAGTTTTCTGTAACAATTTTTACAAACATACGGTTAGGGGAAGATGTGGACTTCACATTTGACTCTATCACTTGTGACTTGTATGATATTTGGGAAAACATTTAACTTCATATTCAGGTTATAAAAAGGATATAACAATCCTCATCTTTTAGGGGTGTCTCAAAATTCAATAAAATAATTGTAAAGCCAGGTCTCCACCACCTATAGTATTATTTCCACAGGCCCAAGTGTAATCGTAATGATTTTTGATTTACAGATATGCGTGTGTGTGTGCGTGTGTGTGTGTATGTGTGCATAGCCTGGGCTCCTAGCCAGTTCTCCTTCTACTACTATTCAAAAATATTTATATCCAATCTCATTTTCTATCTTATTTTCTACCATTCACATACTCTAGTAGATTAGCCTCTTTTGTTTTAATCAAGATGAACCATCTACATGTGTGAACTTCTCACTAACTTCTCTATCTGGGGTGTTTTTAGCTCAACCCCATATCTGCTAGGATTCAATTCAAATTTAATTCAAAGTTCTTCTCAAAGAAGCCTCCCTGAACCACCACATCTAACCTAGCTCCACCCTATCGCTCTTGATCACACCACCATGACTATCACATTATTATGGCACTAATGGTCTGAAATGTATAGCGAAAATATTTACTATCTGTTCCCTTCTTGCTTAGACTATAGCACTTGACTGACAACACTCAATTACTTAAACATTGTACTATCCACAGCAACTAGCGCAATGTCTAGCAGAATAGTTGCTCAATAAATACTTGTTGAATAAGTGAATTTTAAATATTACACAATTTATTTTTTGGTGTCCAAGTCTTTCCATATGGAATGAATGAGCAAACCATACTTATCCCTGTGCCTCTTTCTTTCTTTTTTCTTTTTCTTTCTTTCTTCTTTCTTTTTATTTTATTTATTTATTTTTTTTGAGACAGAGTTTCACTCTTGTTGCCCAGGTTGGAGTGCAATGGCGCCATCTTGACTTACTGCAACTTCTGCCTCCCTGGTTCAAGCAATTCTCCTGTCTCAGCCTCCCGAGTACCTGGAATTACAGGGGCCCGCCACCATGCGCAGCTAATTTTTTGTATTTTTAGTAGAAACGGGGTTTCACTATGTTGGCCAGGCTCGTCTCAAACTCCTGACCTTGTGATCTTCCCGCCTCGGCCTCCCAAAGTGCTGAGATTCCAGACGTGAGCCACCATGCCCAGGCACCTCTCTGTCTTTCAAAGAAGATTCATAACTTTTTTCTGTCTTTCAGAGAATTCTCATTTTAGGCCTATTATTTGCAGAACAGAAGATGTTTACCTGAATTGGAAAGATGAACAGGAGACATAATTTTACCTCTGGAGCCCATCTGGGAGAAGAGAGATGGGTTACAAAGACCAACATTGCAAGCAGTGGAGAAAACACTGACCTGAGGGTTGCTCAAATCTTCACTGAGGAATTGTTCTCTGAGCTCAGCCTTGGCCTTAGAAAATAACAGAGTTCTTCAAAGTAACTAAGGTGGGGAGAAGGAATTTTTGAGCTGAAGGAAGCATGTGAGTAGCTAATTGTCTAATAAATTATATGAATGCATGAAAAACAAGCAACAGCACACCCTTGTTCATCTGGTACGGCTGGAGTATGAGCCCTGGGGAAGGGCAGAAGTACAGAATGCGTTTGAATAGGTAGGTTGAGGTTATAACGCAAGACCCCTTGAGTGTCATACTAAGGAGGTTGTGCTTAATGTAGTAGGCTCTGGAAGGCCAAGGACTCTTGTTCTGCTGATTCTCTTGCCTGAAATGTGCTCTTTTTTCCCTCTGTCACAGATTTTGTACTTTCTCTCACTTCATGTCTTCCTCACCTCCCATTGTTATAGCAGAGGTTCTCAACTGGGTGTGACTTTGCCTCTCAAGGGACATTTGGTGAAGTCTAAAATGAGTTTTTGGTTGTTGCAACTAAGAGGAGTGTACAGGCATCCAGTGAGTGGAGGACAGGTATGCTGCTAAACATCCTGTGATACACAGGTCAGTCCCTACTACAAATATCTACACAGTCCAAAATATCAATAGTCCTGAGGTTGGGGAACCCTAATCTATAGGGATGCATGCTCTAAATTTTGTCTGCACCTCTTTGTTCTATCCTGCTTTGTATAATTGTTTAATAGGGAACCATGGATCATGCTTTATCCCTTTCAGGCCTCAGCTCAGAGAACTGTACCTGAGACCATGTACAGGATGAACACTGAGCACTTGCAAACTGGGAGTTCTGCACAACACACTTCCATTTCCGGGGTGTCCTCTGAAGGACAGAAAGCTTCTTCTGTTTCTTCTAGCTTCTTTTTCTGTGTGACTCACAATTAGTCCTCATTAAGTCCTAGTTGAGCAGTGACTATGTATTTGGATGTTTTGCTCAAGAACCTTCCAGAAAGCTAAAAGGCAGAGACTGAGTTCTAATTTGAGTTTGCTACAAATTACATCACATATCTGGAGCAGCACTTTTTAAATTTTTTACAGTTAGGGAGTCTGCTTTCCCTTGACATTTGTCTCACCATGATAACAATAGCATGGCTTTTGTAGTCATGGATAAGAGACAGGCCCCTGTTGGCCCCTGTGTCTGAGTCTCTAAAATACTTGGTTTAACCAGAGAATAGTGCAATGCTACTTGGTAGTCTGGTAGCTAAGGAGAGTGAAGAGATGGCTCTCAAAGTCACTTAGGAACCTTCAGTGTGGACACTTGACTGAAGGCTCCTCTTCAGTCAAGTGTCCAC
>NC_045439.1:132751134-132779542 GCF_002776525.5 Piliocolobus tephrosceles
GTGGACACTTGACTGAAGAGGAGCCTTCAGTCAAGTGTCCACACTGAAGGTTCCTAAATTACCAGCAAAGAAACTATACAAAGACACAATCCTGCTTACCAAAGAAACATCTGAATTATCAATTTGGAATTTTCTTGCGTGATCAGGTAAGGAAATAGGTAGAGGAAAACAGGAAACTTTGTGGAGTGGGGAGGTCCCTTATGTAGAAAAACTCATTCTGAACAGTTCACCCTCTAGTGAAGTCTCTGTTTAGGGAGGTAAGCAGCTTAAAGGAATCCCTTTTTTGGAAATGGATATCATTATATGATGAAAGGTTGGTAGGAACTTGTTATGTTGTAGCTGGTATCTAAAACTGTGATGAGAATTAGTGTAATTAGAAACATTTGCAAGATAAATGATTTGTTGACATAAATTGCTAAAAATCCACCTAGTTGTGGAGCTGAGTATTGGGGAAGGGGCAGAGGGACAGGTCAGGAATAATGTGAAGTCTGTCTTATTTAGTTTACTCCTGTCCCAAAGAATCCTCTTCTCTATCCTAGCCTGGGCGAGTTTTCAGCTCCACTGTGCTTTCTGGGCTAGTTTCTAAGCTCCAGGCCCAATGGTTGATGTAGCATTTCTCCAGGCAAACCTCTGAGTGGTCTTGTCTTGTGCAGAGAGAAAAGTAGATAGCAGGAGGCTTTCTAGATTGCTCTTCCAAGCATTAATCTTCAAAGGAAAATGACCCACCTGCAAGAAGATACCGTTTGCAACACACAGGAGGCAAAAGCCCTAGGTCAGGAAAGCCTGGAACAGAGGTCTTGCCCTGAAACAGCTGCGCCGCCAAGCTGGCTTCCACTTTGGGATGGAAAGATAATCTTTGTATTTCAACTCTTTTGCATTTCTTTTACATGATATATACCAATGAAGCAAACAATAACAAAAAATTATTGTGTCTAAAATGCAAACTTCTTGGCATTTGGAAACCCTGAACCATCTATGACTTTCAGCTTCTAAAGGTTGTTTTTCTTTCTTTTCGAAAGTATTATTGGTTTAATGTGAGAGGAGTGATGCTGATTTTGTAACTTATTCCAAAAAAAAAAAAAAAAAGATTTAGAAGTCTCTTTGGGCATTTTAAATACAGAGCTACAGACTGCCCATAAAAAGGTTATTATGAACTTCTTTGAACTGAACCAAATATCAGTCCCTCTATATTGATGAACTAATATCTTCACTTTTTGAATTATAAACTATTGAGAGCATGTTCCTGGCATGTTCAGGACCAGAAGTATAAAGAAATGAAACCCCTTAGTGCCCATTTGGGGTAACAGTATTATGCTGTGACTTTATTTGAACATTCATTCCTTAAACATAGAGTACTGGTTATGGCAGGCACTAGGCGACCTAGGTTGTAAGCAGCCTGGACTGAATTTTCACAACTGGGTGAAGATATATGGTGACAGGAAGAGAGAGGAATAATGCCGTGGAACAGTAGAGCATGATCCTCTGGAACATTGGTTCTCATTTATAGATATTCCATTGTTACATGTCAACATAAAGAATTCCATTGTTTAAAAGAAAATCCAAATGAGAGTGGGTCAGTGGCTTGCTTGAGAGCATGTCCTTAGCAAAAAGAAGATTCAAATTTATATCCAAGTTCATACTTCTCTGCCCCATTTCCATACCTCTTGAACTAGACACTAGACTCTACTCAACTTTACTTGGAAAACACAGCTCATTTTCGAAGCAGAAGACCCTGAGCTTTTTCTGGCTTCCTAGTGTTCAGTGCTCACCGTAAGTTGTATCCTTAGACCTTCATGCAAACAGGACCATGGTTATGGTGGGGGGTGGTGTCTATGGTGCCAGAGTGAACTCAAGAAATGAGGTGAAAAACACTTTTGCCTTAGTCCATTTGGGGTGCTACAGAATATTTTAGACTGGATGACTAATAAACAACAAACATTTATTTTTCACAGTTCTGGAGGCTGGGAAGTCCAAGATGAAGAGGCAGGTAGATTTAGTGCATGGTGAAGTCCAGCTTTCTCATAGATGGTAACTTCTTTTTGTGTTCTTACTTGGTGGAAGGGGCAAAGAAGCTCCCTCAGGCCTCTTTTCTAAGGGAACTAATCCTAGTCATAAGGGCTCCAGCCTAAAGGCCACACCTTCAAATACCATCACCTTGGGAATTAGGATTTCAACATATCAATATTGAGGAGACCTAAACATTCAGACCATAGCTACTGTCAATAGGAGTATTGGAAGGATCAAGATGGGGTAACCCATGCAATGCTCTCAATACAGAGTCTGGCAGGTAATAGTGCTTTACAACCATTAACAATTATTATTTGTTAGCACAGATTGAGAACTCTAGAATCAAGATTTTCTAAATCAGAGTACTCTTATGATTCAAATCATTTTAGGTGGCTTGGGAAAGAAGATTTAACAGCAAAAACCATGAAAGGTAATGACTTCGGCCAGGTATGGTAGTGCATACCTATAATCCCAGCACTATGGGAGGCTGAGGCAGGAGGATCACTTGAGCTCAGGAGTTTCAGACCAGCCTAGTTAACATAGTGAAACCTTGTCTCTACAAAAATAGAAAAATTAGCCAGGCATGGTTGTGCACATGTGTAGTCTTAGCTACTTTGGAAGCTGAGGTGGGAGGATCTCTTGTAACCGGGAGGTCAAGGCTGCAATGAGGAGTGACCACACTGCCTGCACTCCAGCAAAGGTAATAGAGTGAGATCTTGTCTCAAAAAAATAAAAAAGAAAAGAAAAAAGAAAAAGAAAAAGAAAGAAAGAAAATAAAAAAAGAAGAAAAAAGTAATGACTTTGGCTTGTGGTAGCCACTGGAAAGAGAAAATACAAGTGGAGATCTTCCAAAGGCTTGAGATAATGATCATATCTTACTTAATGAGGATGGTTTTCTGGGCTATAAATTGATGTTCAGTCCAAGTGTCACACATAATATCATTTAGCTCTTCAGAAGGGGTTTACTCTTCAAGGAAAATGAGGGTGACAAACAGAGGTGGCAGATCTTGTGACGAGACTAGAAATGCTGTGTCTATAGCTCTTGAGGAGTATCAAAATGACACCGTGAGTGCATCCAGCTCTCTGTCCCCTGGTCAGGTGACCTGTGGAATGATGCAATCAGACAGGGTGCAGAGAGGGGGAAGGGGAAAACAATCATCCTCTGAAAGCAATCATCAAACACTCTTCCGGAGAATTGGCTGCTTTACAAGTGGAGTTGCCCTGCGCTTACTTTGTCAGAGATGCTGTGCATTTTCAAACAACCTGAGTTTCTTTTAGGGAGTGTGTGATTACACTGAGGTATGTTTCTTTTCCCCCTTCCCTTCCCTTCCCTTCCCTTCCCTTCCCTTCCCTTCCCTTCCCTTCCCTTCCCTCCCCTCCCCTCCCCTCCCCTCCCCTTCCCTTCCCTTCCCCTTCCTTTCCTTTCCTTTCTTTTTTTTTTCAGGGTCTCCCTCTGTTGCCCAGACTTGAGTGCAGTGCCACAGTCACGACTCACTACAACCTCTGCCTCCCAGGTTCAAGTGATCCTCCCACCTCAGTCTCCCAAGTAGTTGGGACTACAGGTATGTGCCACCACACCTGGCTAAATATTTTTCTATTTGTTTGTGGAGATGGGATTTTGCCATGTTGCCCAGGCTGGTCTTGAACTCCTAAACTCAAGCTATCTGCCTGCCTTGGCCTCCCAAAGTGCTGGGATTACAGGCATGAGCCATCATGCTGCAGACATGTGTTTCTGAGAACATTTTGCTTATGGCCAGTGAAGGATGCTAAGTCTGGGGTTCTAATTAAGCCCATCACTGAATTACACTATGCCTCCTTTCTTTTCTTT
The DNA here is from genome assembly GCF_002776525.5 of Piliocolobus tephrosceles. Classification (NCBI taxonomy): domain Eukaryota; kingdom Metazoa; phylum Chordata; class Mammalia; order Primates; family Cercopithecidae; genus Piliocolobus; species Piliocolobus tephrosceles. The sequence continues at coordinate 132,754,970 of NC_045439.1, forward strand.
TCTATTTATTTATTTATTTATTTATTTATTTATTTATTTATTTTTTTGAGATGGAGTTTCACTCTCGTTGCCCAGATTGGAGTGCAATGGTGCGATCTTGGCTCACCGCAACCATCACCTCCCAGTTTCAAGCAATTTTCCTGCCTCAGCCTCCCTAGTTGCTGGGATTACAGGCATGTGCCACCACGCCTGGCTAATTCTGTATTTTTAGTAGAGACAGGGTTTCTCCATGTTGGTCAAGCTGGTCTCAAACTCCCAACCTCAGATGATCCACCCACCTCAGCCTCCCAAAGTGCTGAGATTACAGGCATGAGCCACTGCGCCCAGCCATTATGCCTCCTTTCTAATCTCCTGTTGGCCAGTTTCCTTTTCTCACTGGACCCATCCACATTGGATTGCCTGAGAAGGATATGGATTATTCAATAAAGTGTGTGGAATTATTCTGTGGTGAGTCCTAGGTGCTGCATTGACCGTTAGTAGTGAATACTGCTCTTTCACTTATAGGCTGTTCTTAAGCCTATAGATGTTTCTTCTTGTCTACTATTTATAAGGTCTTGTGGTTGGCATAGGATGAATTATACCACAGCACTATCCCTCTGCTGGGAATTTATAGTCTATGAATAAAAGATAAGATAATATCATAAATGTAATGTGGGGTAGACTAAATGATTCAAGTTAGCTGGGTGGAAAGTGCTGAGAGTGTTGAGAGAAAGGAGACGTTCCAGCATGGGCCTTCCAGACCTAACCCATTATAATAAGAATTGCTAGTCCAGAAATCTCTGAGAACCGTGGCCGAGGGTCTAGATGTAATGTGCTACCACAATTCTAGGCATGTGGAAGTGATCAGGGGAAAAATAGACAGAGTTTTCTCTCATGCTTCTTAAATTCCTGTGGGAAGTGAGGAGGGTGGTGATAGGCAATGACTAATGGTCATAAAAAATTATTTCTGAACTTGGTAAGTCTTAGGGCAGTGGAAGAGAGAAAAGCTTTCTCCAGAAGCTACTTCACATGGCCTGGAATCATTTGTCTGGCCTGCCAAGCAGTTATGATTCTTCCCTTACCACGCTCTCTATTATGTCAGGGCTAGAAATGAAAAGTGCTAGTGAAATAAATTAATAAGTCATTAAATTATCTTGTTTGGAACTAGAGTTATACAAATGGATGATTTACTATGTGCTATACCATTTATAAATTACAAATGTAACAATGGTTAATTGGAAGAGATCCTCACATTTACAGGTATGTATGAATATATGTAAATTCAAGGTGTTTTGGCATCTAGAGCTAGAAAAATGAGGAAATAAGTGTGTTAACAAGGCAGAGAGAGGAAAACCAATGAGGGTGTTGATTCTGGCTTTGTCCAATCACAAAACTGGTTTGACAATTCTTGATGGCATCAACCAGTGGATTTAGTCTAGCACCTGGTCAATTCAGTCAAAAATGTCAAAAACCCTGTGACCGAATTGACAGGTGTTAGACTGACTGACTGGTCAATTCCATCAAAGCAGTAGAACCATTTGTGCTTGTAGATACATTTCAGACCCAATATAGAAAAAGAGAATTTGGGGAATTAGCACTGAGGTAATCTCTTAGAGGGACAATTTGACTGGAAGAACGGGCAATAAGTCATCATTCTGTAATATCATCCCATATCAATGGCAATTTTAAGTCACAGCAGTCCCCAAAACGAGCCTATGATCATTATTGGAAATAAATCAAAGTTATTAATAATATAGTGTCCTGATGCCCCTTGTAGTTGACTACTGTGACTTGTTTTTACTTTATTTGAAAAGCACAGGCATTCAGGGGACCAGTTTTGACACTTCTGTTTTGCCATATACATGAATACCCATGAATGTGGCATTAGGACTATGGGTGGAATAGATCTACATTTTTATTATCATGGTGTATGAGTCTCAGAGATTAGATACAAACATGCCCATTTTAAATAGTTTCAACTCAGCACTTTCTCTTCTCACAATGATAATTTCTTAGTGACAGAGAGAAGGTCATTACAATAAAAACTTGAGACATAACAGGTGCTAAAAATGCTAAATATATTCACACCCCAACTTCTGGTAAGTGGTCCCCGTGCTTGGTATTTGGCCTATGGGGAAAATTACGAATTTTAAGAAACCTCGTGATGGTCCCAGAGCATTCTCCCGCAAGACATGTGCATCTGCATAAAGTCTGCTACATTAGAGACCAAAAGGGTTGGCCTGCTTCTCCCACGGTCTTAAGTTAACACTTGTCTTTGTGTAGTCCAGTCTTTTCTGAACTTGAAATCCAATTGGCCAACAATTAAAGCCAATTAGCACGTGAGGAAAATAAACCAAAGACTCTCTCCCTGTGTTTTCCATGGCTCGATAGAAAGCTAGTTAGCTCAAGGCATTAGCATAGTTGTGTATCAGGCCAGGCATATAACGGAGACTAGTTGGCTTAAAGTATTAGAAGACTGGGGTAGCGGCTGGCGCAGCAGAACTGTGTTATTCTGAGCTAACAGCTGCCAAACATTCTTGACAGGAGATGAGGCAGATGTCCAAGGACAATCAAAGAGAGAAGAAAGTTTAAGCCAACGTTTGCCTATCTCATATTCTCCGCTTGATCCTCAGCCTCAAAGACAACGCACAGCTGCTGCACTTCAAGGTCTAGAGGCTGATCCCAACTCCCAGGCTGCCCCCACACCCCTGCTTATTCTCTGAGAGCTGGGCTCAGCTTTCCTATCAAGCCTCCCTTGCAGGTCATCTTGTTGGAGAGAGTGGGACTTCTTGGTGACTTTTCGATATTCTGAACACTCACAATGTTTAGATCAAAATTCCACAGTGTGTGATAATCATAAGATTCAGGACTGCAAAAGCCTCTCTAGGACAACCCTAAATGGGCCAGCTTATCAGGAGACAAGATAAGTGGTGGCCAAAACAGCGTGTCCTTAGAGGTAAGAAATCATCAGTTCAAATACAAAGTGAAGAAAAGGGGAGCAATCCATGTGAAATCTAAATGTTGTGGATCTACTCTCAGAGCTGCAGACATTTTGTTTCAGCATTTAAATAATATAAGGGATGTGGGGAATAAAAATGCAAGTACAAGTGTCTATTATGGATAAAGAAACACCATATGCATCTGTACTGAAAGCGTTTGCCAAAACATTGGCATGTTATCTCTCTTGGGGGAGAAGCAGAGGGACTTTATTTCCCATCAATGCTAAGAGGCATTTCATGTCCTATAGTACGGCAATATGCTTATTTACTAAAATCTTTTATTGTTATACTTTACACAGCATGTCAAAAATAGGCAACTCTTTCATGTTGTTAAACAACATCTGCAGCTAATGAAACAGTAGAATCGTCTCAAATAAAGAACCTGTGTCATTGTCAAAATCTTTACACATACCATTGTTCCACAGAGGGGGAACAACTCAAAATTTTATGTTAATTTTCTTTCTAGGTGCCCTCATCTCTCGTATGAGATACACACTTAGAATATTAAATCATAATTATTTGATCAAAGTATTAATCCAGATTTCACCCTATACTCATGAGTCTCTAGCCAGAGGTACCCTTTTAAATATATTAGCATCCCCAAAGTAAGGGCATAGTCTGGACTTAGTGTGTTTATTGAGCAAATGCATAATGAATGAATGAATGAAAAACAAGTAGACTTAATCGCATCCCAAACCTATTGAAAATACATACAAACAATGCTCCTATAATTGAGTTGCCTATAGAAGTGGTAGAAAGCTATATTTTTAGAGGAGTACCTAAAAAGAACACAATATGAAATAGCTTCTTTTGAAAGCACTAATTTGTTAGGAGTTCTTTTATTTCAACAAAAAATATCATTTTAAAAATAACTATTGGAATTAGAGAAGGTTTTAAAAATTACATGTATTTCTACCCTGACGACTAATTACAGGGATAACTTTCACACATACTACCATTGCAGGTGCAAATATTTAATTATGTGTGCAAGCCAGGTGGTGAGGTGGTTCCTTAACTACGTGTTCGATTGTGTCTGCTCTAGTTGCCCCTTCAATTAGCTGTGGGTGCAAAAAACAGAGACCTAGCTGAGGCCCTATTAAAATGAGGCCTATATATTCCACAGCCTTTTATCTGTGAAGGGGGAAGGGGTTGTGCATTTTGTATTTATGTTAGCTGCTCCTAGCTGGGGCCTGGGGGAATCACTTTTGGGGAGCTAGTTAGCCCAGAGCAGCTGGACTTGTCCTGATAAGAATTGCACACAGTTGCATAAAAAGTGGTCCGCTCTCCTCCACAGCAAGTTTAGGTATTAAACCAGGCTCTCTCTTAAAAGCCACGTGGCTTGCCTATTCTAAAGGTGCTTGCAAATCATGTGGAGGCTTTCCCCAGGAGATCAGAACATAAAAGTTTGTTCAAAACATTTGAAACAGGCAGGCTGTTGTGACTGAATCATTTCAATTATTTTAGCAGCTCTTCTTCACCCTTAGAGGTGAGGTTAAAAGGCTATTTAGGGAGATAAAACTATTATACACAATATGGTCTGAGAATCCGCAAGGTTAAGATTTGATCAAGGATGAGACTTTTGAAAAATCAACTTGGTGTTGAGTCCTATATATTTGGGAAGGGGCTGGAGGGATTGAACTGAAAATTCAAAGTTGACAACTGAATTCCAGTTTTCCTCCGCTAGCTGTGTGACTTCGGCCTTATTATTTAACTTCTCTGATTTTCAGATTTCTGCCCTGGGAAATGGAGCCACTAATATCTACATCATACATAATATCTACATCTACTAAAGTTGATGTACTTAAAGCACCTTGTTTGGTGCTAAGTCCAGGATGTGTGCTCCATAGAGGAAACTTCTTTGCTTTTCTCCAGAGGAAAAGAATGCTGAGAACATATCTATTCAGTTACACAGCAAAAGATCCAGGGTAGGGAACTGCTAGACATCCTGAACATGTATCCCATTTTTACCCTTCAAAAAGTGATGACCATGTTCACATCTGCCGTGATGTATTATCGGATTTTTATCTAGAGAAATAAATCACAGCCCTCTAAATCTTAATGTTTACGTTTTTAGAAAAATATGTTTCAATAACCCAACATCATTCCATTTTTAATATTTTCCTCAATAACCTCTGGCTGCTCATTCTTAGGGGAAATTCAGGTTTAGAAACATGGCTTTCAAGTTTTTGCTAGTAATTCTTATATTTTTATCTGGTTTTGAAACTCATTTATTTACAGTTGCAGATTTTTAGGGTGGTTATAGGGTGCTATGTATGAAAGGTGATTTAAAGTTTTGTCTTCACTTCCAGGGTTCCTAGTTACATCATTCATTCAGGGACACACATACGCATTCATGCATGCATGCACATACACACAGACACACATCCATTCCCTCAAGGCTGTACAATAATGTATCATAATGACTTGGATGCATGAGTCTGCAGCCTTTTGGAGGGAAAACACTTGACCTGGACACAAGGATTGTGGGAGTGCTAACATCAGGTTGCCCACAGAATGCTACGTTATAATAATGATGCGTTTCCCTACAATATGTTGGCATGACCAAGGAAGTCATCAAACCTGGCATCAGGGAACCTAAAAGTAGTGACTCCTCCATTAGAAATCTTGGTAGTTATTTTCACTGCCTGGTCTGGATATGGGCATTGATGACATGGCTTGAATGTTTGTGTCTCCTCCAAAATTCGCGTTGAAACTTAATTTCTAACTCAACAGTATTAAGAGGTGGGGTCTTTAGAGGGTGATTAGGATATGAGAGCTCTGCCTTCATGGATAGGAGTAGAGGTCCTTACAAAAGGAACTTGATGAGAGAGAGAGTTCTCCCTCTCTATCTTCTTTTGCCCTTCGGCCTTCTATCGTGCAAGAACACAACTTTGGCCTTTCTGCCGTGCAGGGACATAGCGACAAAGTACAGTCTTGGAAACAGAGATCGGGTCCTCTCCAAGCACTGAACCTGCTGGCATCTTGATCTTAGACTTTCGAGCCTCCAGAACAGCGAGAAATACATTTCGCTGCTTTATAAATGACCTAGTTTCAGGTATTTTGGTATAGCAGCACAAATAGACTAAAACAATTGAGGAAGGATTTGGGGATCTATTGTCTTATATCTTGGCCTTTTCTCTGGATAGAGATGAGCTCACTTAGAGAGTCTTTCAAATTCAGAAGGAAAAGTAGTTTGCTCACAAGATGCTTATATTTGTGATATAACTTGGGGTGGAGGTCATTCTCTTTGGAATGAACTCTGACTTCCCTTGATCCTGTTTCCTCTCTGGGGTGTGGCGGTGTAGGATGGGATGGGATTTCTGCTATAAGGAAGATAGTCACACAAGGCCCCATGCTTAGGTAGCATCAAGTACCTTCCATTCACTGTGAAATGTGAGAAGCCAACTACTCCCCAAATAACATTTAGGTTTTGACAGTGTTTCCCCCCCCATTTTCCAGCTCCTGTCCTAGGGAGCTTGAGGACAAATGCTTCTGGGTACCCAGAAGTGACTGAGTAAAACCCATTTAGAAAAGCTCTGGGAGCTTGATGAGACTTCCAGGTACGAGAAAATCAAATTGGTGTCCAAAAACACTAGTTTTTTTGTGATAATTGCTTGCAATTGCTAAAACTTGCTGATGATAAAGAGAGAAAATAGAAAACCCTTTGTCACTTTGAATGTAAAATCATCATCATCATCATCACCATTTATTAAGAGATTACCATGGGCCAGGCTCTGTGCTAAGTGCCTTGCATATCTTATATCTTTGATGTGTGAATTAAAAGTGACCTTGTTGAAAATTGAAAAGAATTTGGGTAAAAACCTCTATTTTATTTATGTACAGTGGGAAACTCAGCATCTCTCCCTAAATTTCAGAGACTCCTCAGTTTTCTCTAATGTCTTTTGACCTAGTCTCATCTGGAGTTCTGACTTTTTTTTTTTTTATTTTTTTTTGGAGACAGAGCCCCTTGCTCGGTCACCCAGGATGTAGTGCAATGGTGCGATCTCGGCTCACTGTAAACATCTGCCTCCCAGGTTCAAGTGATTCTCCTGCCTCAGCCTCCCAAGTAGCTGGGACTACAGGCGTGCACCACTACACCTGGCTACTATTTTGTATTTTGGTGGAGACAGGGTTTTACCATATTCCCCAGGGTGGTCTTGAACTCCTGAGCTCAGGCAATCTGCCTGTCTCGGCCTCCCAATGTGCTAGGATTACAGGCGTGAGCCACCGAGCCTGGCATGGTTCTGACTTTTCTTAACCCTTCACTCTCACTGGCATGTCGCCTCCTGTGCCTCTTCCCTCTGTTTCACATTGACAGGTCCATGGACCATCTCTTTCCGTGACTTCTTTAAAAAACCCACTTGCAGAAAGCATTCGTATACACAACAAAGTTTAATAAGCTGGAATAAAAGAATTGCACCACAACAGAGCAAACAACTCAAAACTTAATGCTGGATTACTGGCCACTCCAGCTGACGAAGTCCTCCCCTCAAACTCCAGCTCCGAGACAGAGCAGCTCTCCTGTTAAACTAACATGAGGCATTTGGGTAAGTCTTTTGGATTTCAACTATGCTCAGAGTAGAAATGGGACGAGAAAGGTGGCTTGCTTCTGAAGGACTTACCTACTAAGTTGTAGGCTGCAGAGAAAGAATAGTTGATAGAGACGATTGGAGATATCCTTTATCAAATACACCAGGCATAAGAAAAGGTGAACTTAAAATCTGGCTTTCTGGCCAGGTGTGGTGGCTCATTCCTATAATCCCAGCACTTTGGGAGGCCGAGGTGGGTGGATCACCTAACGTGAGGAGTTTGAGACCAGCCTGGCCAACATGGTGTAACCCCAACTCTATTAAAAATACAAGAATTAGCTGGGTGTGGTGGCACACACCTGTAATCCCAGCTACTTGGGAGGCTGAAACAGAATAATCTCTTGAACCCAGGAGGTGGAGGTTGCAGTCAGTTGAGATCACGCCACTGCACTCCAGCCTGGGCAATGGAGCAAGAGTCTGTCTCAGAAAACAAAAACAAACAAACAAACAAACAAAAACTGGCTTTCTCTAAACACTTACAAAAGAATCAAAAGGACAATTGTATTGGGTTAAAAACAAAACCAAGAACAGAACAACCTATCTATTGGAATGCTGGCTTGTAGAAAGAGTTCAATGCTAATCGTATGACATTTCCTTAATGTGGGGTATCTTGTATAGTGTGTTGTGATTATTTTCAAAATCAAAATCATCATAGACAAGTGGGTGTCTGATTGATAACCTCTTATTTTATATAGCTGGGCCATTAGGTGGCATGTATATAGGGAAATGATTCTAAACTGTATTTCCTGTAATACAACAATTTCCGTTTTTCTGTATTGATTATTTGCAACCTACCAATTGGTAAACACATGTTTGGCACAGGGGCAGCCAATCAGGACACAAACAGCAGGAAAAACAATAAACTGGAAATGTTGCAATACCTTTCATGGGGCTGGATTTATTTACTCATCAAAAGCATTAACATCCACACACCCGTGTGAATTCTTTCCTTAGGTAGTTCTCTTTTTTGTAGACACAAGCATCAACTTTAAGAAGAAAGGTTTGAAGAACACCTGATTATCTCTTAGTTCCCAGAATAAAGTCACCAAAGCCCAGGAAATATCCAGGAGATAATAAATCAGTGAGTTTCCACAATGAAGGAAAGGGGAAAAATAACACAAAGGAAATTGAAAAGAATTAAATTTCAACTTTAGGTTTTGAAAGGATTATTAATATAAACAGCCTTAGGAAAAAGGACATGTTGGTCAACATTCCATACAATTAAATGTTATGCAAGTTTTTTTTTTTTTTTGAGACCAAGTCTTGCTCTGTCACCCAGGCTGGAGTACAGTGGCATGATCTCGGCTCACTGCAACCTCCGCCTCCCAGGTTCAAGTGATTCTCCTGCCTCAGCCTCCCGAGTAGCTGGGATTACAGACGCGCACCACTATGCCCAGCTGATTTTTGTATTTTTTCGTAGGGACGGGATTTCACCATGTTGGCCAGGCTGGTCTTGAACTCCTGACCTTGTGATCCGCCAGCCTCAGCCTCCCAAAGTTCTGGGATTACAGGCATGAGCCACAGCACCCAGCCTGCAATACAACTTTGAAACAATGATACACATGCAAAAAGTCACCTTAAATGCTCGTCCTCAATTCTCAGGATGTCATTCATCTTCTTGGGACTGGTGAAGGCCTTTACATAGTTTTTATTTTTCTTCTTCAGTTTGCCTCTAACTCTAGTAATCAATAGCAGAAACAGAAAAGCTGAGGAAAGCCAAGATGCTTCCATTTCTGAGCATCCCTCCTTGTCTGTTCCCTGTGGTTGGGCTTGAAATCCAGTCCCACCTACAGAGAGCTGCGTGTTGCCCCATCATTCCCAGCTCCACTACCTGCTCCTTGCTTGGAACAGTGTGAGCTGTCAGTAGCTCGCAGGCTACAAAGATGTTGTGGGACTTTGAACTCTTTTTATCTTGAGCTCAGTGGACTCCTTCAAGCCCCTTATGAGCCTAACAGGTGAACTGCCAGCAGCAAGGCTGCTGAGAAGTCTTGAGTGTTAGGGAAGGTGAGCTCTGGGTACAGTATTTCCTGTGTTTCTATAGGAACTAGTGGGGAGAGATAACTGTGTGTGTGTGTGTGTCTGTGTGTGTGTGTATGGGTGTGTGTGTGTGTGTTATAGATTTTAACCATTTTAAAATGAAATGACTAGTCAGGTCCTGAGGTGAAACTGCAGTTAGATTCTCAGCCTTTCACAGCTACTGAGCAACTGTTCCCCAACCTTGGTTGTGAGGTGTGTCCTAAGTCATCTGTTACTAATAAAACAAAGTGCTACAGTTTGTGGGCAACTTACTGATATTATAAATTAGATTACCTTCTCCTAGAACAATAACATTCACACCAACTTGCTTTCTGATATGCTTTTCTAAAAGGTGCTTTATCTCATACCAATAAGCAGGTATATCGCCTATGCAAACTGACTTTGATAATTATAGATGAATATTTAGCCATTGACGTCACCTTTATTATTAGACATTTTTTTTCCGAGACTTTCCTTATTGTAAATATCTGTATCCTATGATATTTTTGCAACAGTGGCTTTTGTACATGGCTTCATGGAGACAGGTAAATGGGCCGTGAGGTCTCCCAGATGGGACTGTGACTTATTTTCTCATTAACCAAAAAGCCTAACACAGGCTCTACTATATAAAAGGTACTCAACATATTTTTTAAAAATAACTTTTTTATTTCTTTAAACTCCTGCAGATATATTTTCCTTCCTTTCTTTCCTTCTTTCTTTCTTTCTTTTTTTTGATGGAGTCTTGCTCTGTGGCCCAGGCTGGAGTGTAGTGGCATGACCTTGGCTCACTGCAATCTTCGCCTCCCAGGTTCAAGTGATTCTCCTGCCTCAGCCTCCTGAGTAACTGGGATTACACACGTGCCACCATGCCAGGCTAATTTTTATATTTTTAGTAGAGATGGAATTTCAACATGTTGGTCAGGCTGGTCTCAAACTCCTGACCTCGTGATCCACCTCCCAATGTTCTGGGATTACAGGCATGAGCCACCGTGCCCGACTCCAGCAGATATATTTCAATTCACATAACTAATGTGCTCATAAGCTGTAAGTAAACTAAGATTTTTTTCCCCCTTAACTGGATAAAATTTGAAAGAGGTGACTTTTTTTTTTTTTTTTTTTTAAAGGTGTGGTGGTTTGGAGTTGGGTTTCCTTTGCAGTCCAATACACTGCTCTCAAATTTATCTACTTTGTAAATCCATGCCTTTATATGAAGTATTATTCTTGATAGCATTTGCCTTTCAAGAACAAGTGTTAGTACATGAGATAACTTTGTCTTTTTTTCATTTTATTGAACTCATACTATTTAAGATATTTGTTCAAGTTAGTGGGTTGAGGGACAGCACTCATAAAGGTAGTTCTAAGAGTAAAGTTTCATGTCTAAGCCTCAGTTTCCTTGTCTGCCATCAGCTGTTCTGATGATTTTTTAAATGAGGGAGTAGTTATGAAAGTACTCAGAGCTATACAAACATAAGCATGATGTCATGAGTGAGGTGCTCAGGCAGAAAGGCTGCATGCACGGATATGTAGGGGACACTTGTGCCCAAATTGCAGAATTACAGGAAGTGGCCAGGGAAGGGATATTACCTTGAACCTCTGCTGCAGCCTGGAGTGACAGACCACCAAGTTGGGGGAACACTCGAGAGACAGGCATGTCCGTGGAGGACTGAGCGCCAGGGGAGCCATTCCTGCCCCGTGTTTGTCATCTTAACAGCCTGCTGCTCATATCATTGGTTGCTTCTGAAATTTTCAGTTTCATTTAAAATTCAAGCTGATAAAAGTTTCCCCAGCCCTGCCCAGAGTGTCCAGGTCGCATTCCCTGCTTGAGTCCTTGTGTGCTGTCCCAGTGCACGTGGAAAAAGCTCTTACTGAAGCCACCGCCCTGGGTTGGAGCTCCAGTCTCATCATTCGCCTCACTTGACTTTGCTTCTCCATCTGCAAAATGAGAGTTGCGAGTTGGATGAATGCTAAGAGTGCGTTGATTTATATTAACATTAGCCCAAATAAAACACAATCAAAGACACATTGGCAGACAAATATGAAGATTACCTTTATCCCAAAGTTAAATAAAAATGACTTTATTTTCTATTTGGCATTCATCATACACATTGTAATTTTCTTCTTGCGACTGGAGAAATCCAGAGTAAATAGGTAACATACAGAAGGATGTCCTCTGGCTTTTACTCCTTCAGTCTTTCCCACTAGGTCTCAGTCATTTGCACGTGTCTTCTCCAATATTTGCATTTTTAATCTGTGACGTCTATTTTACCTGAATTTAAAGGAAGATGGTGTTTTCTCACCAGATTATGAAGTAAAACAAAATACGAATATAAAAAGTTAAACGGGAAATTGTCATCGTTTCATTGTCTTGGCTGTGACAGGGTTAGCAGAGTGTGCTATTTTAATGCAAGGCCACTACTGTACTCCAATTCAAGCTTGCGTTTCCTAGAAAGTGGAATAATACATAGAGAAAGTGAACCACTTCTTTGTGTTGCAGTGCTTTCCAGTACCAGTGAAGTTGTGCCTCCACTTTCTCCTTACCAGGAATGTCTTGGGGAGGAGAAAGAAGGACAGATGTTTGACCTCTGCAGCAAAGTCTTATCTTGGGTGGAAGAAGAGGCTGATCCTAAAAAGCTGTCGATCTTCTCTTTCACATGTCTGACTCCTCAAATGAGTCCTGATGGTGACAGAGAGAGAGAGAGAGAGAGAGAGAGAGCGCGCATTGAAACCTGTTTTAAATGTGTAACAGACCAGAAATTTTCTAACCATTTCATTTTCCAAAATGTGAATTGGAACCATGGACTGGAAAACCAAAACTATATTGAATGGAACCTCCGCTCCCACCCATCCCCAACAAGACATTGGCAGCATTAGCCCTGGTATTTATTGCTTATTTTAACTACAGTGCCTAGCAAGCACTTCCCCAGCCTGTATTGCAAAAAATATATATGTATATAATTCATATACTTAATATTTTGCCCCAGCTTTCCTTGCCTATTTTACAGTGTTAGAGACTGTTTGTGTGTTTGCTATATATCAGTTGACACCTCTGTAAAATCTTTATATTGAATGCCTTTGGCAACTATGTGCCAAATAATAGCATTGCCATTTGTAATTTTTGTAGCTCCAGTTTTCCTGTAAGCTTGGCTCTGTGCATTACAAGTAGGAAGGGTTTAAAAAGCCTTATTGATGCTTCTTTCTAATGACCTTCCTCAGTGATATGAGTCAAAATCACAATTCCCTGGCTTTTCTGTTCTTTTCTTCCATTAAAGACTCTAACTAATTAAAGAAATGTGTCCTGTTTTGAAGATGCATTGCTCATAACAGAATTGTGCTCCATGAGTCTCTCATTCTTATTCAACTTATTCTTAAGCTTGGGGCTTTTAGACATGCCTGTTGTACTCTATAGTGTCCAAAAGCATTATTTATTTTTATTTAAGACCTTCCCTGCTTTCCTAAAGATGATTTGAGGTTGTTTACAGAAAAGGTAATTAAATGATGAGGTAGACGAAATCACATAGAAAAGAAATCCAAAAATAAGTTGGATATGGATACAAATTTTACTCCTAAACTATAGGTTGATATACTTCTGTGAGTTAAGTAGAATGCAAACTCCGTGAAAGCAGGAACTTTGTTGACTGATGAATCCCTATTGTCAAGTTTAGTGTCTAGACATCAGTATGTGCTCATGTATAATTGTTATTTGTCGAACTAACATTAAATTCCATTTGGATTTTCCCAGAAGCTAATACCTGAAAGGAAATGTGACAGGATATATAAAGTTATTGTAGAATATTATACATTTAGAGCTCTGCTGGTAGTTAAAAATACTTCATCTTACAGATGAGAAAACAGAGCAGTGAAAGGACTTGCCAAAGAAAAGTTCTAAAACTCAGACCTTTAGATTCCAAGGCCAGGGAGCTTTCTACTGTATTAATGTTGCAGTAAATAACCATGTTCACTCTATGCATAATAATATATTGATATGGGCACAGAGTATGAGAGTATGTTTGTGTGTGTATGAAGAGGAAATCATTTTGTTCTGATTCATCTATAACCTCCTCCCATTCCCTCCGGAAGGGACATCCTTACATAGTTGTAATGAGGTCTGGAATATCTTGCATATGCCTTTATCTATACCCAGTTGCCCAAGAGCAGGCACAATGAAGTGAATAAACAGAGGCAGAATGCTGCCTGTAGTTAATAACCTACACCTGCTATATAGAGAAATCTATGTCTTAAAAATATTTGCATTCCCCTATGTTGAAATATTTGCAATTTGTTTATGAACAAAATTCAGCCCCTTACTTTTTTAAAAATTTAATGTACTTTGTGATTAGCAATGCCAATAAGTTCTGTATCTAAATTTTATAGAAAAACATAAGCAAATTATAAAGTCTAACAAGTTGGATTACATCCAATTAATAAAGCAACTGTATCAATCAGCTGTGGGTGTATGTGTGTGTGTGTATGTGTGTGTGTACAAACATGATGCCAATTTCATCTTCTTTGAGGGCAGGGAATCAGCATTTTTCCACTCCCAAGCTATGTGCTTGTAGTGGGACAGCTCCTCACATACACATTCTTTCAATATGCACACACACCAGTGATGGACCTGTGACCCAAGTCAGGTCAATGAGAGCCAAGTTCCTTACCAATTCAATCCAACTTAATCTCCTACATGTTGAATGTCTACTACTACAGTCCCCTAGATCTTTAGAATCATGATATTTATATAGCAGGACAGCACCTCACTTACACACTTATTCAATATGCATGCACACCAGTGATGGACCTGTGACCCAAGTCAGGTCAAGTTCCTTACCAATTCAATTCAACTTAATCTCCTGCATGTTGAGTGTCTACTACCACAGTCCTCCAGATCTTTAGAATCATGATATTCAGAATGATAATTCAGAGGTATTGTGTAAAATTCTAAATGATGGAACACAATTTAATTATAATCCAAAGCAATTCATTGTAAAATACAAAAGCATCCCCATACATTTAAGACAAATTCCCAATAATAAGTTGAAACAAGAAGGCTTTTCTGTTTAATTTTCTGTTTAAAAAATTTAATTAACTGGAATTTTAATCCCCTGAGGATCTTAATTAATTTAGTTTTGATTGTAAAAAAATTTCAAGCATTTTGCCTTTTGGAAACATAATTAACAAAATTGGTTTAATGAACTGTTTTCAATGAAAGAAGAAGTTAGAAAATATTATTTAAAACATAAACTGCCCTTAAGTTACAAGGAAGATAGGCCCTTTTAAGCTTTAAAATTATATATTACTAATTATTTGAATAGTTAAACCACAATCTTTAAAACATTTTTAAAATCTCTTATTCTAACCACATATGTGGCCTATACTTTTTTCTCAGTTACAACATGTTCCAGTGTACTATGCAAAAACAAATGAATTGCATGACCAAATGGTTTTAAAATTAGTGCCATTAATGCAACCAGTATTTGCTGCAGAACTTCTCAGAGCCTTTAATATGCAAATATGCACAGCAAACAATACTATGATTAGTACTATATGCAAAGTTTTCTAAATTTATTAGGCTTTGATATATGTTTTATGAAGCACATCTTCTAGTAAAAACACTTCAGAAAACTCAGATCTAGGCTCATTTTAGTCTAAAAATTAAGAAGAGTTTTGAGCTCTTCCTATCATCTTGTTACCTATTAGCCTTGTAACTTGTACAGATTCATCGTGCTTTATGCAATAAACACAATTATTTACACTAAAGACCGTATCTCCACCTCTCTAACATTAATAAACAATATCTACTTTTGAGCAACTCATGTTATTCTGAATAAGAGGGGTTTTATAAACCTAGGTCCTAGTCCAAAGGTTAGGGATAGATGGCCTTTCTTTCTTTCCCAAGCATTGTCCTTAGATTTCCTGGCCAACTGTCTTTTGTGGACATGCATTATGTGATGCCTGTTGCTGGGGCCTCAAAGTGATGATAAGCCAGAAAAGAAAAGTGTTGAACAACAGCAGAAGAAAAATTACTAAGAATACACTGTATTCAACAAGGAGGACCCAGAAAAAAATAGTTACATGTACTTGTAGTTACTATTTTATTAAATGCCCAATTGTCCATGAGACAAATTCTGCAACATAGCCAATAGCATTGTATTCATTGATAAAACTCTCAATTAGATTTCTGCTTTAAGATGGCAATTTCGTGCCATCTCATATCCATGAGGCCTGGGAGAGGGGGAGGCTGCAGATCACATTTTGCATCATAACGTGATCATTTCAGCATTCAAACTTCAGATTAGAAATTTGACATTTTAAAAATTCCACTGAAATTGGACTACAAAATATAATAGGTTTAGGCACCTGCTCTAATAAGATTGCATAAAAATATCCCAACAGCCTTACCATAAACATATTTTACAATATCAGAGTCAAATTTTATTACATCATTATAAGAATGTTCCACTGGGCCACATGATTGGCTGTTGTACAAGAGCAGGATGCTGATACTGTAGCACAAACATACTATCACACTTCCCTAATAAAAGTTTTATTGTATCCCCATGCACGTTAAAAACAACACTAACTGCACTAATACGTTGTAATTTACTTTTTTGTTGTAGAACAAATAACAAACCTGGTGCTAATGAGCTCGTATTTTCCATTATCCCAAAGCAACTTGTTCGTATATTCAGTCTTCTGAGATTTTGCCTAAAAAGTGAAATTCTCTCTTATTGGACAACGGTGTGCACTAGTCTAGAATGTTTTTATTCCCTACACCTCTTACAGACATCACATCATGTTCTAAACATCTATTGGTTTAAATGACACAGTTATAACATACATCATTTGACTTTCATGGTACTATACTTTTCTTCAAAAGGGAACACACAAGATTCTTTTGTTAAAACTGTCTTTTTCTTTGATAGCTTTTTTCATGTTCCAATAAACATATGTGTATTTGTAGCTAAATTACTAATATGAGGATGCATTGTCATCACTTTCCCTTTGGCTGTCATCTGAGTGGTTGTAAGTTTTTTAGTACATATTTTCAATTTGACAGGTATGAAGTATCAGAAAGAAGTCAATTTCTTATAAGACAAGGATGATTGTTTTTATGCCTTCTTCTAGTGTTGTTTTAATGAAGCTATTAAATGATTAAGCATTGTACTTTTATAAATTAAACCACTAACAAGGGACATGGTGACTCCCATGGTTTTTTTTTCAGCTTAGAGTAAATTGGCTTATCACCCAGCTTCTCACCAATGCAATCATTCTCTTACTGTCAAAGTTCCTGGGTGTTTGTTTGGAATAGTGGTGATGGTGAGGTGGGTGGAAGGAGCAAAATGTCGATTACACTTGAGGGAAGAGATTTCAGAAATCTGAGAAGAAAACTAGGAGTCACCACAGACCCTGCTTATCCAGAGATAGGACATTTCTCTATTGTAGACTTCAAACTGTGGTTATCTCAGGCCATTTTTGTTTGTGTGGATGTCTCTTTTGCCTGTACTGGCAGCACTCTCTGGAGAGTGGATGGTGAGGTTCTATGGGATAAGATAGAGAAGAGCATTTCTGTGTGTATGATCTCAGTGACTCTCTAAATAAAGTTTCCTGGTGTATAAATGTATTGGCTATTTATCATTGTGCCTCTGTTGTCACTGTCTGCTTTTCCAACATTAGGCAATTTAAGATTGTGTCTACACCACGTGCGTTCATGTGCACGCGCGCGCACACACGGGCACACACACACACACACACACTCACAGACACTTGCATCCTGTCAGACATTTGGGTTTAGAGGCTTATAATGATGTTGAATAATCTGATTTTTTAGGTTTTGACTTTCCAACACGATGTAAGCACTGCCAAAGCCTTTTCAGATGTATTCATTATAAAACGTATTCCTGATTCAAAATGAGGTATCTATGAAGCAGTCTTGATAAGTACAAAAATTGTGACTTGAATAAATTGCACTGTGGCTAGTTCTTTTAGAAAATGTTTAAGTATAATTTACACAACCTGAGAACATCTTGTGTCCAAAAGACTGAATTCTCAAAGTTAATTATAGACCATTGGGGCATTTCTATGTTCTCATACTTTTTTTGGAAGTGTGTAGAATCATGTTAATGAACCAAGAAAATCCCTGTGCAATTTTCCTACTGTTTATGAAAGTTATTATTACATATCACATATATCTTTAGCATAGAAGAAAATAATAATAACAGCTAAAAACATTTATTTATCACTTATTATGCTCCAGGCTCTGTTTAGAGGGGTTTCCATTTATTAATTAATTGATCTGCAAAAAACAAAAACAAAAAAGCCTGAGCCTTTGTGTTATGATCCCCATTTTACAAATGATAAAACTGAGGCACAGAGAGGTTAAGTAACTTGGCCAGAGTTACAAAGCTAGGAAGCTAAGATTCAGGTTTGGACAATCAGCCGCATAAGCCCTTGCTTTTAACCTCTACAAAACATCCAATTAAAGTGCTCACTGGTGAACTGACTATGGCATAAAAGGATGAATTGTTGGTTGGTCTTAGGAAGTATGAATTGTTGGAAGTAGAAAGTATGAAATCTCCCATCCATGCCAGTCACTTTGACCCTAAGAATCTCCTGAGTAGCACCATCATAATATAGCTGATCTGGATGCTGGAGGATTGTGAAATGATTGTAGGCTAAACCAGACTGATGGTCTACCAAGCAGGGAAAGACATTTTTGTCAGGCTGATAAATTGCCTCTTCAGACTATTAATTCATCCATCCATCCATTGATCCATTCATCCATTCTTCCATCTTTTCTTGAGCCATGCATCTCCTATTCCTACCTATCACTTTCTAGTGATGGTGATACTGGTCGATTTTATGATCCAAAACTCTATCTTCATCTCATTTGAATTTAACTAAGCACTCCTAAATTGGACCCATAACTGATCCGTTTCACTCTTTTTGGTCTCTGGGCAAGTCCAGGTCTTCATCTGTGAAAAGTGTTAACAGCTGCCCTACTGTTTTAATTTTTTTTGGCTGGAGGTAAGAGTTATAATTAAATGAGATAATGGACATACATCTCCAAGAACATAATAATAGGTCCTAGGTCAACATTTTCCTTAAAAGGAAAACTAAACTCAATTAGCAGTAACTATTACAATGAAATAGTGAAACCATTAAGAGAAAATATGGATGAATATATTCTAGCTCTTTTCTGAGTATAAATGGAAACTAAGAAAGTATAAACAACTACATTAACATTAAAATATATAATGCACATATGAAAATTAAATATTATACAATTTAATTTGAAAATCACAACCTATAGTGAGTTCTTAAAAATTAAGTAGATAAACAAATGGAAATTGGTAACCAATAGAACAGAGGACATAATCTGATAATTCAGAAAATTTATAGAGATAGCCAAAGAAAATATCAAAATTTTTTTCACTTACAATGGTAATGGAAGAAATGCTTTTTGGGGAAAAGAAATTAAATTATCAAATAGATTTTAAAAACAATACATTTTTAGTTTTTTATTGGCCAAGGCAAAAAAAAAAAAAAAACAAAAAAACAAAAAAACAATGCTGTGTTCTTATTGAAGTGAAAATTTGCATTTTTTTTTCAGAAGCACAGTTGGTTGTATTTATAGAAAGCCTACAAAATAGCACATTTTTACTCAGTGATTTTTAGGACAATTTTGAGATATTAACAAAACAGAAGATGCTCAATGATTCATTGGGAGAGTTACAATCAAGTATTCTTCAAGACAGCAAAACTTTGAAATTAATGAAATGTGCAACAATAAAGAATGGTTAAATTAAATTAATTACGGTGAAATTGTGAGAAAGAAAAATATATTGCTATTAAAAGAATCTTAACTGAAATGGGAAATATTCAGGATGTAATAACGAGTTTGATGTGGTATGCTATGGAATGGACACCATATACGCCATATAGAGTGCTGTACTGATTTTGCAATGTGTATATATGTACAGTGTGTGCATGTGTAATGAGTGCTTACACGTTTTAGTTATTATGCTAAATATTTTCTAAGCTTTTTGTGAACTGAATGTCTTATTGTAGATAAAGAAATAGCAAACAAAGAGGATAAGTAACTTATCTAACCTCTTACTACAATAAAGGTCTTATCACTTTATGAGTGGTGAAACCAGGATTTTAACATTCACGTTTCACATAAAACATATCCTACCCACCAGTATAATTCTAATGCGTACCTCAATATACTTCACTTTACAACGAAACCATCCCCCCCCACACACAATGGATAAAGAGTGGATATGTTGGTTTTAATGTTCCTCTTTCTATAACTGCCTGCTCCTTCCCTGTTTACTTACCTGTCACAGATAGGTAGGGATAAAAATTGCACCCTCTAGAGAAAGACGGATCTACTCTAAGTCTGGACTCTGTCACTTTTATAATTCTGTGGTCTTGGGTAAGGTATTTCCATCACAAAATTGTTATGAAGATTAAGTGGCATATGCCTGCAAGCCACTAAGCTTTACAAGGGTCTTGCAAATAATAAATGCTCAATAAATAGTAGGAAATATATGTGTGTGTTTTTTGTCAAGCGTTCTTTAATAAACATATTACTCTTATATTCAGAAAAAGTGCAATAAATATTGTCAAAAAATGAAGTAAACCAATGAACTAATGTAAACCTCCAGAAGTTGCTTACAAAAAAAAAAAAAAAAAAACAGAGAAGGAAAAAGAAGCAAAGCCACCTTTGTCTGGACATTATATCACAGTCGTGGCTGCTAACCACAGGTGGGTATGGAAGCCCGGAGGGAAACCAATTATGTGCAAATCCTTTGACTTAATGAAAAATAAAATTAAGCAGACTAATACCCAGCAGGTACTTAAACATCACCTAATATTATGAAAGCCAGTGTTTCTTAAAGAGAAAAAAAGTCTCTGGAGGAGCTGGAGGAAGAAGAAGCCCTGACCTAGGAAGAAATTTCATATGTGCAGCATGATTTTTCACAGCACACCTGAAAATCGCCAACAAATTCCTCCTATAAGTGACCTATTTCTCTGCCAGGGCAAAGGAATTGACTCATACCTCAAAGCAAAAGATTTTGCTCTATGACAAATGGTACTTAAATTTAGGTCTTGGTGTGCTCTGTAGGAGGTGATAATTAACATTTATTGAAAAGAATTATTTTATTTATTGAAAAGCATTATTTTATTTTTTTAATGTACCAGATAATGCCTTTTATATTTTATTTACATTAACTCATCTAATTTTTGCAATAGCTCAAGGGAAAGATGTTACTATTTTCCCCATTTTATAGATTGTCAAAGGTCATACTGTTGAACCAGAGTCCATGACCTTGTCACTCAAAAATGCTGGCTCGTGGAAATTCATGGAATTTCCAAAAAAAATCATTAGAGGTAAGGCAAACCCAGAGCTGAACTCCTTCCTACTTTGAATCACCACTTTTGGTGATCAAAGTCCCCTACTAATTGAAGACAAAATCACCCGTTAAGCTTCACTGTCCTGTTTTTAATGATATTAGCTAAGGAAGAGCTGGGGAACCACAGGACAGAAGTCAAATTGGGAAGACCCAAAGACGAATGAGCGAGTCTGAAATTGGCGTACAGTTCTGGGCTCTGCCGGAGACTGGGGAGAGGCCTTGTGAGAATCTTCCCGCCTCCACACCAGGAGTCTAGTACTACTAGCTGCCCATTCCCTCAGAATCGTTGCTGAAGATCTGCCTCACCCTAGACATGCCTCTTAACTGATTTTAAAACAAACAAGTCCATGTATCTGCCGTCTCTGAGCTGGGGTTCACTAGGTAGCTCATTAGTAATTTCTTGCCCAGCAGCGTTTGGGAATGTTTGCAGAATTTCCCTTTATGGCATGAAAGAAGACACTCCAATAGAAAGTCACACAGGGATGTTTTGAAATGGCTGGGAAGGTAATCTGATCCACCCTCTGGAATGTTTTCTCAAACCAGCAAAATGGCGTTTGTCACTGGTTGCTTTTACCAGTTGTTGGGAGGACCATTTTTTGTAGCTCTTTTCTTTCCCTCTTCTTGTTCCACTTCGATTCTGTCTCTCTAATTATCTTTTCCCCTTCTTTCTATTTCTAGGGCAGTTTCTCGCTGTCTCTGAATGTCCCTCTCTGTGTCTCTCCTACTTGTCCCTTTTCCCTAACAGTCCGCTTCCCACCGCTGGCTCAGGTCCTTCTCCTGGAAGCAAAGGCATTCCTCATCCAGACCAGAAGCTTGCATTTTCGGGACTCCAGCTACACAACACATACTGCCTTCAAAGGTTTCCGTGGAGCTTTTCATGTAAGATGTAGTTATTAATTCTCCTTCAATGTTTAAAGACTCAGCCGGTGGGAGTGAAACGTGGCCTATCCGCCCCAGCTGAAGAGCTGATGAAATCTTGGCCTGATCTGTTATCTCCCAATGCTTTAAAGGTCTTTGACTGGGAGATTAGAGAACAAGGTTACAGTGACAATTTGTTTACACGCAGGGAGAGATTAAGATCTCGTTGAAAAGGAATAAAAATAACATCATCTTGAGCTGTCACAGCATGAGCCCCATTGTAATCAACACTGGTCTGATTTCAGGGATAATTTAAGACCAATTTATTATCTTAATTAAAAAAAAAAAAAAAAGAAGGGAGAATTTGGTGTTTCAGATGCCAGTTAGATTGTTGGACAATGATGCCCCTGGAGGTTCCACATACAAAATGGAACACTCACAAGATGAGAATCTCCTTGGGGATAAAAATATACAACTTTTTTTCCCTTTAATTTATTTTTTAAGGTACCAGCATCAAGAGGAGATGAAAAAGCAAAACTATGTCCTGTTTGAATACTGTGACTTTTTTCAAAGACAGATAGAAGGGTAAAGACAATAATTCCCACTCATCCTTTTGTTTAGTTTTTGGCATTGTAGCTAAGATTCTCCTAGCAATTGTTTTCACCTTCTGCCTTAATGAAATCCACTAAAAGTCTTGGGTTTTGGCAGGATCAATTTTCTCATTTTCCCTCATAACTAATTCTTCTGCTTCTTAATTCAGAGAAACTAGGAACAATCCGGCCCAAGATGGATATAAGTTGAGAAGAGTGTGATTTGCGATCGCACCACCCACTGGCCTCCCCCTTCAAAGTTCTCCTGCCCAGTGTGAACCTCACTTCTGGCTTTCTCTACAAAAGTGACCATGAGCGCCCAACGCACAGAATGAATTAGACCACAAAGAGGCCTTTGAGAGCTCCCGAGGAAATGCCCCACTGGGAAGCCAGGTGGATGGCAAACGTTCCCTTTTCATTACAAATGAGTTCAGGGACAGGGCCACCCCATGGGACTCTCAACTCCATCCAAAAGCCAAGCCCCACCAGCCCACTCATTTGAAAACCAAACAGGTTTCCTTCTGCCTCCCCTCTCCCTGTTTACAAACACGTTTACAAGTGCTTGATAGGTGACCTTATTTACTTAGTAACCTGTGGATTCATTTATCTTGAAATTAGTAGGTAATGAAGTGGAAAACCTCAACAGCCCTCCCACTAATTAACATGATAATAAGATTGTTTTGCTACAGAGGTACAATTAGTATGTATGAGCCAAAGGGGAAGAAAGATCAATAAAATGTCTGAAGGGTACTACTCCCAGGTCTCCAGAAAAGAACAAAGAAGGGAAACCACAGATTTTAAGATCCATCCGTGTAAACACATCCAACTCTGAGGCCGGACCCAACTGAAAAGATTTGATGCCTGCTGGAGAAGGAGCTGTGGAGATGACTGAAAGGAGTTAATTACAAAGCACACATTTTGGTGCAGTCGATGGCCTTTGAAAAGAAAAGGGAAAAATTGTGGTGAGTTTCAGCTGCTCATCTTAAATATGCTTTGATGGGGGTGGGTGAGGGTATAGAAATTGGCAATTACCCCTATAAAATGGTTCCATTTGCTCCTTTTCTCTATCCCCCAAAGTTAAATGGCTCAGATATAAAACTTAAAAAGGAGATTCTTCTTGCACATCTAGTGTCAGCATACATTTTCATAAGGTGCTTTAACACACAGAGTGTACAGCTCAAATATTTATTTATTCCACAGACTGAGGTGTGTAGAGTAAATAAATATGACTTTAAAAATTGCCTCAATATGTATTTACTCAGTAGACTCATTTCTTGGGTAAATTACATGGATTTTGGTAACCTTCCATGACATTTTTCCTTGATTTTAAACATACACAAACAAAGAATTTAAATGTCCAAAGTGTCTAAATAACCTAATTGAACTTGTGACACAAACCAGGAAGAGCCAGGAGACTTGGTTGTGGCAGGAAAAATGCCAGGGTTCTTTGATAGATAAAATTAAGGAAACTTTCCGATCCACAGCAACCCATGTTGACTGAATATCACTAGTGTTTTGTAGGAGGCTCAAATTGATAGCATTCTTCATAAATACAAAAATATTATGTGTCACATTTCACCATCTCCTGTCTTCTGTCGTCTCTTAAAAACATAGATTTGTGTTTTCAGGACAGTAGATGGTGAAATGTGACACATAATATTTTCGGGTCACACATAGATTTTCCTGCGAAATTGTACAAATGATCACCCCTAAAATGAATGCTCTCCATTGCACTGAACATCTGGCTTTGCATTTGATTTTTATGATAATAATTCTAAAATCCCTGTATCACCCACCATCTTTAAAACTGGTTGGTCCCAGTATATGGACAAGAAGTTTCTGTTGCTGACGATGGAACATTCTCAGCACAATTTCAAATAGGAAATCTGCTTAGCTCTTACCAGTCTGAAAAAGAATGATCTTTGGTGGATTTTTCAAGTGACCAAGTCAGTAATGTTTTCAATTTGGAAATCATGTCAACTGATGGAAGTTGTTGATTTGCTTATATCATGAAAGGAGACTTTGGAGGGAAGTCGTTTTCCGTTTCTTTGTTTTTCTTTCCTTTCCTTTCCTTTCCTTTCCTTTTCTTTTCTTTTCTTTTCTTTTCTTTTCTTTTCTTTTCTTTTCT
>NC_045439.1:132779552-132784355 GCF_002776525.5 Piliocolobus tephrosceles
CTTTTCTTTTCTTTTCTTTTCTTTTCTTTTCTTTTCTTTTCTTTTCTTTTCTTTTCTTTTCTTCTGTCTCTCCCTACCCAGCATCTATAGGTTTTTAAAAACCTGGCCAACATCTACATGCTTTGCATTAATTTTTAAAGGTAGATTATAATTACTTGAAATTTACAGCTTTGGAGTGAAGAGGAGAACCCATTCTTATTTCTGAAAGGCATTTTCATGATTTTCTGAATTGTCCTGGATTTAATTAGTAGTATTTGGGGGCAGTGAGTGGCAGAGGTCTGAAAGAAGGGCTAAGCATTCCTGGAGAAAAGCTGAAAGTTGCTTCCTGAACAGTTATCCTATTAGACGTTAAGCAGGGCTGGGGGCCCATGTGTGTTGGTGGACACCAAGGAATGCTTTGAGCAAAGGACCCTGGGGAAGAAGGAAAAGGGAATGGGCTGTGCACACAAGATCTTTTCGCTTCCTCCTCTGCACACTGGCTTGGTGAAAGGCGCACCCTGATGATTATCCACTACTTAGTGAGAAAAACCAACACTTCTAGCTTTTAGGTAGACACACAGACACCTGCACAAGCCCCTGGCTTTTTTTTTGATGTTGTTAGCCTCATGACAGACCTTACCTTTGACTTACTGGGTTGTAAGAATGTGGTAATTCTTACAACGAGAAACCCAGAGTGCCATTCACAACCATAAGTAAAAAGGATTACCAATCTTTTGGAACTTCGGCACACCATTTTTTTCTCCATTCTATAGCGTTGTCATATAACCAAATATGCATGTCCATATAGGGCACATGCAAATTCTAAAACCCAAGTGAATTTACTTTAAAATAATTCTTTTTTCAGAATAACTTGAGAATTTTCCAATATCTCTGGAGATCATTGGAGGCACCCTAGGGTGTCATACAATCTTGTCTAGGTAGAGCTGCCATAGAAAAAGAAAAGGATTTTAATAACCAAAGTCGATTCCTCTTAGGAAGAATTCCCTTTGTGTTCTATAACTTAGCTTTAAATCCAAAGTCCTTGTCTTTGAACAGTCAGAGCAATATGATGTAGCCCAGGAGAGTCAGAAGTTGAATTCCATTCAGAGAAAGGTACAACTCAGAGAAATGAAACTGCACTGCATTTGTACTGGCTAAGTCTTTAAGGGGTAAAACAGTGGTCCCCACTTGTTGGGTGGAACACATACCCTCTAGTTTTCTCAATCCTCAAAGGTAAAGATTAATGCCTCCAGTTTACAGATGGCAAAACTGAGGCTTAGAGAGCCCTGTGGGCATCTCAAAGTCCAACAGTCAGTAGGAAGAGAGGTGGAATTAAACCTAAATTCTTTTGGTTCCAGCAAAAGCCCCTATCAGTATCTCACCATCTTTCTTGGGATGATGAACTGTCTTGCTGGAAACCCCCTTAAGAACCAGTTTTGAAATTGTTTTGAAGTCCCCCGACCTCTGTCTCCAGAAAGCATTTATTCTTTGGTGTACTTGCTATATGGGCAACTTACGTTAATAATTTTTAAAACCATGACCCACTGTGAGGTGCTAAACATTTCTTCTGGCTAGGAATTCTCCAAAAGTATATATAAAGCTTCTCACAATTTAACAGCAAGCTTACTTCATTGGGTTTTAATGACTTTGTAAAATAAATACCCACGATTGTTAGTAAAAAATAAAATAAAGTGTTTCAGTGGGAGAATATAGAAGATATAAATTTAACTTAATATGATTCCCTTACTCCTTGTCAAGGGTGAACATGTGATGAGAAATTTTTAGAAGGGCTCCGATGAGCTGGTTGTAATAAGTAGCCTTTTTGTCCTAGATTTGTATCTTCCTTGAGAATAGTAGTAATTTTCAAGTTTCTTTCCAGATTTTTTTTCCTTCCATATCCACTGTACAATTGGGATCTTGTCTCAAGGTGTGAAGCTTTTGCAAAGTTATAAAATCATGTCGTCTGCCTTGCATTCTTGGGAAGTACCTGACATGAACAAGACTGAATCCCCAGACAGCTCACAGGATCACAACTGCCTCTCTTGTCACCTGGCTCTGTGAGCGTGGGCCATTTTGGCATCATTCTGCTGTTTGGACAGCCCTGTGGAGGCACAGGTCGCTGAGCATTGTATTTCATCCACAGGTTTTCTCAGCAATGTTGCCTTGCAGTTTGAAAGATAAGCAGCGTGGCCCAGGTATCACATTTCTCCAGTCTCCCGGGCAGGACTGAGCTTTAAATGTAAGGGGACTAGTAGCACATGAGGAGCCTCCCAGGTCAAGGGAAGGTGGGGTTGGGAAGTTGTCACTGTTGTCTACTGAGGAAGGAAACCCAGCCCCAACTAAAACCTGGGCTCCTGGGGAGCTGGCTGGGAGAGAGTGCATGTGGAGGTTAGGAGCTGCTGGAACAGGTGTGATGTTAGAGTCTCAAGTAAGAGAATGGCCATGGTTTTTCCTCATCTTGGTGCTTACAGTCGTTTTAGAGGAAGAGCTTCCAGGTGCTTCTGAGTCAGGGTTCTCATGCACTCATGCTAGTCACCCTGGTAGGTGACTTCAAGGCACTCTGTCCATAGCCTCTGGTTGCACACTCACAAACAGAAAGTGAAGGACCCATGGGATGTGTAAGGAGAAGCACTCTGCCTACAAATCCATTAGCATCCTAAGACTGGTCACCATGGGACGGTGATGACATGACTTTTGGCTGTCAGTCAGTCCTTTTGAAATGGAGCATTCAATTTCTTTCTCCCTCCCCTGCCATTTCCCCTCCTTTCCCCCTCCCCTCCCCTCCCTTCCCTTCTTTTCTTTTCTTGACAGAGTTTCACTCTTGTCACCCAGGCTGGAATGCAGTCACACGATCTCAGCTCACTGCAACCTCCACCTCCTGGGTTTAAGTCATTCTCCTGCCTCAACCTCCTGAGTAGCTGGGATTACAGGTCCCCCACCACCACATCCAGCTATTTTTTTTTTTTTTTTGTATTTTTAGTAGAGACAGGTTTTCACCATGTTGGCAAGGTTAGTCTTGAACTCCTGACCTCAGGTGATCTGCCCACCTCAGCCTCCCAAAGTGCTAGGATTACAGGCATGA
Organism: Piliocolobus tephrosceles; assembly: GCF_002776525.5. NCBI lineage: Eukaryota > Metazoa > Chordata > Mammalia > Primates > Cercopithecidae > Piliocolobus > Piliocolobus tephrosceles. The sequence continues at coordinate 132,782,614 of NC_045439.1, forward strand.
GCCACTGCACCCTGGCCTGTATTCTTTTCTTTTTGAAGTCAGTCAAACTTAACAGTGGGTAATTTTGTATTCTTTATTGGGGTGAATGATAGTTACTAAATATGATCTACTATTATCTAAAATAAATCGTCAGCGCCTTTTATTTGGTTATTTTCTTTCTCTTTCTTTCTTTCTTTCTTTCTTTCTTTCTTTCTTTCTTTCTTTCTTTCTTTCTTTCTTTCTTTCTTCTTTCTTTCTTTCTTTTAATAAAGAGGAGGGGTCTATTTGGCTCACGTTTCCGCAGGCTGTACAAGAAGCATGGCACCAGCACCTATCTGCTCAGCTTCTCGTGAGGCCTCAGGAAGCTTTCCCTCATGGTGGAACACAAAGGGGAGCAGGCACATCACAGGGAGAGAGAGAGAGGGAGAGAGAGAGCAAGAGAGAGAGCAAGAGAGAGAGGGGAGGGAGGTGCCAGACTCTTTAACGTGTTTGGTTATTTTTAAATGATGAAACTCATGAGCATGTGCTGCAAAGTCTTTTATTTATGTCTAGCATTTATATGTTATTTAGTGTTGCTTGTTTGCTTGTTGTGTGTGATGACCAGATGGCACAGGGTTGCAGGAGTGCATGGAATTTGGAGTTAGGCTACTTCTCAGGAACTGTTGCTCCTCACTGAGCCTCTATGTCCTCATCTGCAGAGTGAGGAGAAGCGGTTTCTTCAAGATTGCTAAGGGGACCTGAAAATTGATCCTGGCATGTTGGGGCCCTTCAGCAGGAGGCAACCGCTGCGTTTTTTATTACAAGTACTCTTGAAACAGGTTTGAATCCATAGAAAACACCGGGCCTACTGCTAAAGAGAAATAAACTGTACAAATGGTCCCAACATCTTCAGAGATCCATTTGGAGGAGAGCAAAAATCCCTAAGATTCATGCAGAGCAGGAAGTCCATGGATTGAAGTCCCTTACAACTTTGTCAAAAGAGGTGATTTAGTCTCCTTGCTGCCCATTCCCAAGTTACAGGAACTCCCAGAGCCATAGTTGCTCCTCCCGCAGCTGAATCAAGAATTAGCCTCCAAAGTCAGAGCATGACCTTGCCAGAAGCTATTCATTCATTCCCGCCTGCATTCAGGCACCGTGCTAGGCAGTTGGAATGCCACAATAAGACAGACAAGACCCCACCACTTGGCGGGGGTGGTGGGGGGAGATGAAAAGGAAAGATATGTTAAATAAATGGAACAAACAGTGCACTTGGGATTGTGAAGAAAGCTGGGAACAAAGCCTAATGAGATGATTATGCTGTGGCTGGGGGTAGGAGGAAAGGGTGGCTTCAGATAGTGAAGCCAGAGAAGACTTTTCTGAGGAAGGGACATTTAAATTGAGACCTGAAAGTGGTAGAGGGGCCGGGTGAAGCAACTAGTGAGGGGAAGAGCCTTCCACGTGGAGGGGAGTGCGTGGCAGGGAAGAGACCTGAGGAGGAGACAAACTTGACACTTCTCTGGAACAGGAACAGGGCCAGGAGGGCTTGACCTCAGAGGGTAGAATGAATTTTAAGAATGGTTCCAGCTGAGCAAATTACTAGGTGGGGATTGAGGAAAGATACTTTCTTTTTCTTATTCTGGATAGTGAGTTATACTGAGAAAAATGGAGGGGGTGTTCTGGCAGATTCTTGTTATCTTTCATCTCCACAGAAGCTTTTTTTTTGAAGGTTACGTTTTGAAAAAAAAAAAAAAAAATGAACTTGATATGAAGACAAACCTACCTGT
>NC_045439.1:132784455-132858294 GCF_002776525.5 Piliocolobus tephrosceles
TTTTTTTTTTTTTTTTTTTTTTTTTTTTTTTTTTTTTGAGACACTCTTGCTCTGTGGACCAGGCTGGAGTGCAATGGCATGATCTCGGCTCACTGCAACCTCCACCTCCCACTTTCAAATGAATCTTGTGCCTCACACGACCACACCTAGCTATTTTTTGTATTTTTAGTAGAGACGTTTCGCCATGTTGGCCAGACTGGTTTTAAACTCCTGGCCTCCAGTGATCCACCTGCCTCTGCCTTCCAAAGTCCTGGGATTATAGACATAAACCACCACTCCTGGACTGGGTGTGTGTTCTTGACTCAAGTATTTAATTCTTCTGGGCCTCCATTTTTTTCATCTCTCAAATTGATTCAAGACTGAAATAGCAAGGTGAGTAATACAGTACCTCCAAGTATCTACTGGTTAGGAAGAATTAAATGCATCATTCAAGTTGCCTTATCCACAGCTCTATATGACAGTACTCACCATATTGAAGAACCTCCCAGCAAGTGTCCTGGGCCCACTGCAGTGATCAAATTCAGTGAAATATGTGTCGAATGTGTGGGAATAAAACAGAGCAATTCACTGAAAAACTGTTTGAAATGGCCCAGGATTGAAATAAATAATTGCAAGGGTCTTCCCATCGGGATCAATTTCTCAGGTGACCGTGGTAAGAGTAGTGTCAACGCTTTGCCAGACATTAATTCTGAAATTGATGACCATCGTTGCTTTTGAAATATGTGATCTGTTTGATCCTATCAAAAGGCATGTGAATTTCCATATAAATCCTTTCAAAATACAATGTATCCTTTTTGGTTTTTAATGTCTTCAAACTGGACAAGTATGATATGATAGATGTAAGTTTCTAAGCACATTAGTGATGTAACAATTTCAACTCAAGGTATTTTGGGGTCCTTGGCAACACCTTCAGTCTCTGGAGATGTTAGAAATTAATAGTGAGAGGCATACAAACAAAATTGTGCTTACTGGTTTTCTGCAAATGAACACCTATGCATATCCTGGGAGGGTGTTTGCAATAGGACCAAAGGCCAATGCTCCATTTATACACATGCAAAACTACAAAACCATTCTCCTGAATTACAGTGAAACCGTTTTAATTCTTCTAATTTTTTTTCCTACTGTCTGCCTGCACCATGCAAATATTGATTTTAAACACCTGACAGGTTTAATCTTGAAAATGGAAGCATACACCAGTTCATGTGCATAACAGACATCCAATTTACTATTCTTCTTGCAAAGGGAAAATGAGTTGCCCACACGTCTTTCTTCTTCCTCTTCAATTTGATAAACTCTTGCCTCTTTTGTCAGGTCAGACCTATTCTAGTCGACTTGTGTCCAAAAAAAACCCTTACAAATGGATTTTCAGTCACCACTCAACGAAGCTGGTTGACAGAGCTCCATGAAATCCTTCTGGAGGGAGGCAGGCTTTTAACTTGATTGATGAAATTATATCTAAATCTAGTAGATTTGGGACTTCAAAGGCATTTTTCCCTACTTAGGGCATCCCGGATGAAGGGCGTATGCTATTTGTACCAAACTCCCAGGCTCAAGTGGTTCGCAAATTGACCCCTTTGTAATAGGTTAAAGGTTTCTTGCTAGATAACAGTGGTTCATTTTGATTAATTATGTCAGGGAATTAATGTATGATTACTAACTTTTAGCAGACCCTGCTCCTTCTGACCCTGGGCTGCTTGTTTGTGTGGCTGGTTGTAATTTTCGACCGGTGGGTTAGGAGAGGTCACTGTGTGGTCAGCATATTTTAAACAAAGGAAGAAAAAAAGAAGCAGAGACCTCCAAATGGAGTGGACACTGCAGTTCACAGCCTTGACAGAGAAGATCTGTTAAGTGTTTTAGCAGTGGGCTTTTATATATTTACTCATGCTAATAAAAGATAGTTCCCCAGAATGGAGAGTAACCTGGGAAGATGTGGAGAGTAACAGTTAAATGTTAGCCCATAAATTTCATTTCGTACTGGTTTCAATAACCTAGGACCTTGTTAAACATTAAATGGCAACGTGTTGAGTTTTGGCTTTTGATAGGTCAAGAGAATCAGGATGAAAAAGTCTTGTTAATAATGAGGTTTTCTAGTAGATGGTGTGTAGTTTAAATAGTTATTCTTAGATTAAGTACTAGCTATTTAGAAGGAGGGTAACAGTATAAGCTGACGACATTTCACTTCAAATTATTTTTTATTCCATTAATTTGCATTATTTATGTGACATGTGACACAACTCCTCTTGATGGAAACAATTTCATTCTTCAGCATGAACTAAGAACTTCATGGCACATGGTCCCCTATAAAGAATCAGTTCAGAACATCCAGTGGCCTCTGAAATTAAGCTGGTGTTCCTTGTGTCTTTGTTTCCTTCAGCGTAAAATATTTACCACCAGAATTAAGTTCTCAGGGTCTTAGAAAATGCCTTAAGGATTTGTTCCAAAAAAGAACTTATTTTTTCTCTCTTGGACTTTGAGGATTTCTCTATCCAGAATGCTGTGGATATGATGTTGTCAATTGTTTTCTGACTGTGACCTTGTTAAAACACAGTTACAAGGCTCAGAGGAAGAAGGGCAAGCTGAGGAGAGAGAGGAGAACTTTATAGGAAAAACAGAAGTGCCCAGGGGAAATAGCAAGGAAACAGGGAAGGGCATAATTATGAAAGGGTTGGGCAGAGCATTGAGAGGAAGAGGGAATGCCAGAACTGTTTGGTTTTGGAGTAAATGTTGCATATTAGAGGACTTGAAAGCAGAGAGTTTAAAAAAAAAAAATCAGAAAAAAGAGGTGTTACAAAGGGAAGGTGTTACTTAGATGCTGTATTAAATTTTTAAACATTATAAAACATCCTTTCTATAAGGTTATTCAGAAATAAATTGTGCTTTAGCATTCAGATTTAGTTATCTCTGCCCAGAAGGATATTGGAAAGGCACTGGGCATGCTGACAATTGCTGATCGCCCATAGCCTTTATGGACAACATAATCACAATTACTGTATTTCAAACAAGCCCCTTTCAAAAATTAGAGGTGTTGATGACTTTAATGGGGACATAGACCATTTGTCTGTTCCATTATTGCAATTACTGCCTGGCTTGGTATCTTCTCCCTGACAGTGGCTAATGCTGTATACTTCAAAGGAAGATATAAACCCTCAATAATGCACTTATGGCCCAATTCACATCTAGCTCTTCATCTCCCCACTGTGCTTGCCCCACCTTCTTCACACACAGCCATACACACACCTGCACACACACGCACACGCGTGCACACACACACAGAGTTATAAGTATAGGATTCTGTTGAGGAAATACATTTGCATTGCATTGGAGTTACAGAAACAAGCAACAGCACAGGAGAAGAGAGATGAGGCCACAGGAGCACAAGTTGCAAGGTTAGAGAGGTGGAGAGGTTGCCTCACCTAGTTGTTTTCCTGTTAAGGCACAGCTGTCCTCATATCAAACAGAGATCTCAGAAAAACAATAATCCTCAGATACCCCTGCAACACTTTTTAGGGGTTTTGAAACACAAACCCACTTAAATAATTATTTTCTCTCTCAGTTCAACCTCTCACTTTCCTATGTTCAGTTGTTGCAAAGAAATATGGAAATATATATACACACATACATATATCATATGTGTTTTATGACATGTATCACTTAAATATCTCCTAAGTGATATTTTCTTCTTGATTCCCAGATCACACAACTTTGAACTAATTTGACTATTTTTGTACTATAGATGTGATCATGGTTTTAATCGCATTTTTATTTTTAAATAATAAGATAAAATAGGAAAATTTCTCTACACATAAGCAAAAAGATAGAGTAATCTGAGGTTAGGACTGTACGAGGACAACTGTGTATAAAGTGGTGAGTCGGTTCTCATTTACTTTTTCCTGGAGAAGAATAACGCTTACCAACAGTGCAGCCCCACAAGCTGCAACTACTCATATCCTTTCATTGGACAGACAAATCAGGTTCCTGCTCTCTACTGCCTGGATTTTGATGGGAAAACAATGACACTTCTGCTATTGTTCCAGGACTTCATGAAGAGTCAGGGTTTCCAAATCAAAAGCAGAGCAGAAAAGCATTAAAAAAGAATAAAAATTTTTACAACTATTGAGTTTAATATAGTTAAGATGCATTTTATCTGAGTTAACTGATTTTGTCATCCTGAAATGAACTAAAATGGACAATTAGTGTTCTTGTTGTCTTCAACAGGTTAAGTTGAAGTTCTATTCATTTTCACTCCAATGAACAGGCCAGTGAATTTATTTAGATTTTGATGAATGTTTCTGTCCATTAGCTTTTAAAGACAATATTTATATTTAATAGATACCCTGGATCAACTAAAAGAAAATGGAGGCCAGGTGCAGTGGCTCACGCCTGTAATCCCAGCACTTTGGGAGGCCGAGGCGGGCGGATCACGAGGTCAGGAGATCAAGACCATCCTGGCTAACACGGTGACACCCCATCTCTACTAAAAATACAAAAAATAAGCCGGGCGTGGTGGCGGGCACTTGTAGTCCCAGCTACTTGGGGGGCTGAAGCAGAAGAATGGTGTGAACCTGGGAGGCAGAGTTTGCAGTGAGCTGAGATCGTGCCACTGCACTCTAGCCTGGGTGACAGAGCAAGACTCCGTCTCAAAAAAAATAAAAAAAGAAAAAAAGAAAATGGAGCCGGAAACCTCGCCAGGCAGATATGGGGACTGTAGAATAATTAATCATCTCAGTTTGCCTGGACCAGAGGGAGTTCTTGAGAGATGAGACTTTTTATTTTCCAACCAAGAAACTCCTGGACAAACCTAGACAAATCAGGTCATCTTAGTTTTGGGAGTCCGCCTCCAGCAGCCAAATTCTAATGTTACAGAAGTTGGCTCTCACCTTAAAGGATCCAGCCATGCATGGTGGCTCATGCCTGTAATCCCAGCAGTTTGGGAGACCAAGGCAGGAGGATCACTTGAAGTCAGGGCTTCAAGACCAGCCCGGGCAACATGGTGAAACCCCATCTCCACTAAAAATACAAAACTTAGCTAGGCATGGTGGTGTGCGCCTGTGATCTAAGCTACCTGGGAGGCTGAGGCAGGAGAATCGCTGGAACCCAGGAGGCAGAGGTTGCAGTGAGCCAAAATTGTGCCACTGCACTCCAGCCTGGGTGGCAGAGAGTCTGTCTCCAAGAAAAAAAAAAAAAAAAGGATCCGAAAGATTGACACAGATTGGATATGTTATATCTTCAAAGTACTTTCCTCTACACATTATTAATGGTATGGAACTAAGCAAGCAAATTAAGGACGATTTTCACTCACCCTGCTATCTTCTATCCTACACTCACTCTGCTGTATTGTATTATATATATATATATGTGTGTGTGTGTGTGTGTATGGGGGTATATATATGTATATACGTGTATGTTTATGTGTGCATTTATGTGTGTATGCACACACACTAATAATTTCTTAAGTTACTAAACTAGAGATTGCTTACTGAACTTTACTAATTCTCAGAACCAAAATTAAACTGTGTGTCAAATCTTATGAACCATTTGGAAATATATTATTTTGCTTAGCTTTAGAGGATCACATTAATCTTTTAGAAGAGTCACAAAGCAGCATTCTAAAACACAAAGTACAATAAAAGTCTTCAATGAAATTTAAAAGAGAATAATATTTTGTATTTTGTTTTTTAAGTTCAGAGGTGACTTTCAACAGAACTTCAAAACCAAATTGGGGAACAATGAACATAGAACTGTTCTTTTTAATCATGAGCAAAATCTATCACACATGTTCTTTCAAGTAAAGTTTATTAGAAAGAAACTGCTACTAGAGAACCACATGTTAACTCTGACTTGGCAAGGTCAGGCCAGGGCAATAAACCCTTGAACCTTACAAATATGCAAAGCTGACATAAATAACAAATTAAACGCAGCCAGGTATAACACTTTGGCCAGTTGGATGTGAGGCAGATACCAATTCCAGGGAACAAGAGCCTGTTGATTTGTAAGGAAAACCCGGTCTTACCCTCTTTGTTCACTGCCCATTAGTTTTGCATCTGGGGGTCACTTTGCTCCTTCCTGCTGAGGCAAAACCTAATAAAAGTGATTCTGCTGCATTTTCTGCCAGTGGCCCCATGTTATAGCTCACGGGCTGTTGGTGTGGTACATTGGACTTATAATATAGCATGTTTTTATAAAGGAACACAGGGCCTTGGGTGGGATGAACATAAGGTATGTTTTGGATTTTAAAGCCATTTCTAAGTGATGAGTATTGGGATCCTCTCAAAGAAGAAGTTAGCTCTGTGATAACTGCAGAATCAGCATAGTGGGAAAGTGGAATGATATTTGATTCAATTCAATGTAGATAAGGGAATAAACAGCTATGGAGAAGAAAGCAAAATAACATATATTTTGTGTTTAAAGTAGGGCATTTTAGTCCAATTTTTAATGTAAATGTTATGAAAAGAAATTCAGAAGTTAGCAATCTGGAAGAAATAAAGAGAAAAAAATCTTGAATAAACTGTTCACAGTTGAAACTAGAACATATCGCTGTTGGGGCAATGTACGACTGAGGAGGAGGAGTGAGATTTGTTTTTGTTTCTATTTTTTTGAGACAGGGTCTTGCTCTGTCAACCAGGCTGGAGTGCAGTGGCACGCTCATGGCTCACTGTAGCCTCGACCTCCTGGGTTTAAGCTATCCTCCTACCTCAGCTTCCCTAGCAGCTGGGACTAATAGGTCCACCTGGTGCAGATACTATTGGTACCACCATGCCCAGCTAATTTTTGAATTTTTTGTAGTGAAGGGGTTTAACCATATTGCCTAGGCTGGAGACTTGTATTTTTATTTGCTCAACACTTACTTGTGCTTAAGGAGGAATGTAGAAGTTTCCAGAATTATTATTAAGCTCCAGTGTTAATTTGTGGTACTATTGCTCCTCTTACAGAATGAAAGTCTTGACAGATCTAATTCGTAATGCACTTAATTAAGCAAACTCAACCCATCAAACTCGTGAGTTGGAAGCCTGAATTCTTCAAGGCTTTTTCTGTGGGGTGTGAATCAGTGTTCTCGGTAATCATGGTGAGATATCAAGGCCTGTTAGACTAAAGCAGTCCTTTTAAGTAGTCTTATTGAAAGGGAAATGTTTCTTAGGAGTTGCACTAGAAGTGGCCAACTACAGGATAGTGATTCTCTTTTTAAATCAACATTGTCTTTGCCAGTAAGGAACAGTATAAGGACTATGTCTAACTCTTTTATAGGGGGAAAACTATTTGACTACCTGGTAGAGGAGGAAATAGTTGATTTCATTGCCCACGTTGATATTATATAAAATTTTTGAATTTTGATAATTACCTGTGGAAAAAGATATGAGCTTGTAAGTATGGTGAATTTTTCAATGTTTGTTTAAATATCTTCACAATTTAGCTCTGATTGATTTTTATGTAACTTAGAGTTGGTTGAATTTAGATAACCATAACTTTACCTTTTTGAACACAAATTTACAATGACATTCAACATGAGTAACAAAAGGAAACATGATCCAGTATCTGAGGTGAATTCTAAAAAATAGTTTCCCCAAAATAAATACGATGGCAGAGTTCATAGTGGAAATCCAGGTGATAGATGAATTGAGCACTTTCTCTGTGATTCCTGCTCAGGTCTAATGAGGTGGGGTAGTTGCAACATCAAGAGAGGGAAGAGAGAGGCAGACTTTTATTTGTTTGTTTGTTTCAATTGGCCCAATTTAACAGGAGTGAAAACACATTGTGATAATAAAGGAAAATATCAATAATGAGCAAACAGACTGGGGTGAAACCTGTGGAAATTTTCAGAAAACTGGATGACAAAAAAATGAGAATCCACTGCCATTGTTTTCTGATTCATATATTTCCTTTGACTTTTAAAAGTGCACTATGTATTCTCCGGTAATGTCAGTGGCTTTTTCAATGGAAATGCAACTAGTAGGCAGCTTGACTTTTGAAGTACAGAATAATCTAAATCTGGTCTCACCTCCATTTTTTGAATTCTATATAGATGCTCCCTTGAAAGCACATAAAAACAGCAACCCACTGCAGGAGATGATGGCTCACGATGTTCTCTGAACAGCTCATTTTTAATGTTTATTGTGTTTTTTGGTTGGGCCAGGTGGCTATCATTTTATTTTATTATTATTATTATTATTATTATTATTATTTTGTGATGGAGTCTCACTGTGTCGCTCAGGCTTGAGTGCAGTGGCGTGATCTTGGCTCACTCTAACCTCCACCTCTCAGGTTGACGGCATTCTCCTGCCTCAGTCTCCCAAGTAGCTGGCACTACAGGCACCCGCCACCATGCCTGGCTAATTTTTTTGTATTTTTAGTAGAGACAGGGTTTCACCATGTTAGCCAGGATGGTCTCTTGTCTCCTGACCTAGTGATCCGCCCGTCTTGGCCTCCCAAAATGCTGGGATTACAGGCCTGAGCCACCACGCCTGGCCCGGCTATCATTTTATGGTCTTTGGTTTAATTCATGTGCATTGTGAAGACCAGGTTCATAGACTGGCAAACCAAATTCTCTCTTCTGTTTTCTTTGATTTGGTTGGTACAGTTATTTTAAAGTTTGAAACTGAATGCATTTAGGAGGTGGGAGTATGAGTATTCCAATTTGCCATTAGGCTGCCCCCTTCTTTGTTATCTTATACCTGGACCAATTCACACATGAATGGTACCAGCCAGTTCAGTCTTTTGAGATTTCATGACTTGATGCTGCTCTCAAGCTGCCCTTCCGTCCTCAGGCCTGGTGTGGACTAATTAGCTAATCCACCACTCCAACCTTGACCCATGTGAGATTGTTGCTTCTGGGAAAACTGACTACCTGACAACTTTTAAATTTTAATGTCAAGTTAATCTCAAGGTATTTTGGCAAAAGTAGAATAGCCTTATTGCTAGCTTCTTTGTTTATTGTAGGTGGGAGGTGACTAGAGAGTGGAGAGCAGCAATTAAGAGGCTCTTGTACAGGAAGTGGAATTATGAAGTATATTACTACCTTATGTATTTTTGGATTCTTGTGGATCCAAGGCTGTTGCCTATAAGTCTCAAGGACTAAAGGATTAGGATGTGTAGAAATGCATATATATTACCAAGGAGGAAGGCTTGTTACCCTTGTCTATTCATCTTTAGCCTCAGGGCACATACCCTTGAATTGCATTAAATATTATACAAAAATGTTTATTTAAAGCCCTTTCAGCTGACAGGTTATTAAATGCTAGATCAAATGACAAGAAAATTCAACATCAGACTTGTTAGTGGGTGAGTTAAGGGTGGAATATGTTGATTCCTGTATAAACAAATAGACATGAAAATTTCCTCAACTCCATTTAACCTGCTGAACAGTGGTTCCAAAGAAGGAAAAATGAGCAAAGCAAAATTTTAAAAGCCATCCAAGGGCAATCAGAGTTGGCAGAATTTCATGTAATTATGAATAGACTTAGAAGGTATAAACTTAATTTTTACAACAGATGTTTGGCAACTAATTTGAAATAGATGCTTTAGTGTGTAATCCAAGTCAATCACCTCAGACCACAGTATACTGTGAATATTAGCCCGGTCATTTTTAAAAAATGGCAATAAAAATATCAATAGCAAATAATGAACAGAAAGCAATCTTTTCAATTGCTTCTTTCTACAAAGCAACTAGTCGCTTTTGAAATCTGAGTTCCTATTCTTTATGTGGTTTTAGTCAATTTGTGTTTTTGGAAACAAAAAAATCTCCCTTTAGTCCCATAATAGGTCAGCAGAAATGACATTAATGACAAAAAGCAGTCTCCTAGCAGAAGGTCAGTGGAGAAGTACAATCAGTTTAGAACTCGATGTTGTAACTTACTTGAATGAAAGATTTTTCTTAAGGTGACATTAAGATGAAATATTTAAGATAAACTGGAAGATTTGACTGGAAATTCACAATAGCTCTCTGAAATAGTCTGCCCTGATTTACAGATCCTCAATTTTCAATTTATGAGCTGAGACCAGAGTATACCACTAGAGGATGAGAATAGAGTAGTCATATTAGAGGCAGCTCATATATCCTAAAGACAGACTTTGGAAAAATTAGAAAGTATAATAAAGTGCCTGTCCCTTTAAGACAGGGCCTGGCTCACTGCCAATTTCAAACCTAAAGCATTAGATATTTTTAAAGCCCTTAAAACTGTCACTTTTCCCCTAGACTTTTTGTCATCTCTAAATGAAAAAACAGTACCGGAGAGATTTGCCCGTATTGTTTCCAGTCTCCTCAGGATATTTTTGAAAAGTAAATATTTATTGCTGACAATAATTTTTTGCTGAGGTTAACTAGTACTCCAAGTACAAACTGGGGCATCTGAAAGACAGAGAAAGTCCTCAGCCACTTTCTAGTTGCTCATCTGGGCAGACCTTGCAAACAAGATGACCCAAAATGAAAATTATTAAAATATCTTTATCCTTTCCCAAAGAAGACACTAGAAATTATTTTTGGCCGGGGAGACCAGTCAGTCAAAGGATATTGGGGGCTCAAAATAGCTTGAACTTAGGCTGGAGGCCACAGGAACATCAAACACAGAATTAGCAGCACCAGTGGTGTCTTCTCAACCTCTACATTCCTTGAGCTACATGAGGAGGATTCTGACAATGTGGTCAGTAAAAGGACCCTTCCTCCCTGAATGTCTCCTCTCCTTTGGCTTCTGTGGAGAAACTTCCAGAACACAATTATTTAGTAAATACTCTGTGCTTTCCTGTTGGATATTAAAAGAGATCTAATCACTTCTCCCAAATATTTTGCTGACAACTTGCTTTGTGGGACGTTTGGGGTTTCACTTTTGAGAAAATTGTTTTATAATCAGGGAAGTTAGGAGAAGACAAAGTTAAACAAGTTTCTCCAGTGCAGATTTTCTCAAAGAGATTCATACATACCATGAGCCTCAAATCCTAGTGAATTCATTTAGTGTTACTGTGGGTGCCACAGAAGGCTGCCTCAGAGAAAGGTATGGCTGGGCATTCAGTTAACAACTCAGTTTATGCAGGAAGCAACTGGACCCACTGATTTTTAGTCGAGATTGTCAAAGATCACAGAAATACATTTCCAGATTTTCAACACCCAAAGAGCTTGGAAGTCAACTATTGGGAAAGCTATTGGGGTAGGGCATAAGTGCATATCTTCCCAGTCACTTCTGATTCAGGGGAAGAAAGACAATAAGACTGTCATGGCTGAAAGCATTTTAGAATGTTTCTTTTTTCTTTTCTTTTTTTTTTTTTTTTTTTTGAGATGGAGTCTCGCTCTGTTGCCCAGGCTGGAGTGCAGTGGCATGATCTCTGCTCACTATAACCTCCGCCTCCTGGGTTCAAGCGATTCTCCTGCCTCAGCCTCTCAAGTAACTGGGACTACAGGTGCCCGCCACCACGCCCGGCTAATTTTTTGTATTTTTAGTAGAGACGGGGTTTCATCATGTTAGCCAGGATGGTCTCGATCTCCTGACCTCATGATCCACTCACCTCAGCCTCCCAAAGTGCTGGGATTATAGGTGTGAGCCACCGCACCCAGCCAGTGTTTCTTGAAAGGCAGTTGAATACTAAAAATAGCATCAAAAAGTTCCAAGGTGGAATAGGTTTTATTTTATTTTTATTGCCAAAACTTTAATAACGTTTGTCTTTTTGCAATCCATAAAATTCAACAATATATACATTAGTGTTAATTAATTAACATTAATTAATAAATTACTTTTATTTACTAAATCATTTTTGGTTTTTAAAAGATTGTTGAAGAAATCTTCATCAATCAGTGCTTAAATATGTCTTTTGTGTTATGCCTCAGAAACCTGTAGTGTTATGTAGTGGTGATGACCTTGCACCTGTCGATACAAAATGCTTGGGGTTTGGAAATAGGGATCAAGATGACAAAATCGGTATTAAAATCAGCAAATATTACTGTTGCTATGACTTTAACCTGTCCTGGCCTTTTCTTTTTCTTTTCTTCTTCTTCTTTTTTTTCTTTTTTGAGACAGAGTCTTGCTCTGTCACCCAGACTGAAGTGCAGTGGTGCTATCCCAGTTCACTGCAACCTCCGCCTCCCAGGTTCAAGCAATTCTCCTGCCTCAGCCTCCCAAGTAGCTGGGATTACAGACGTGCACCACCATGCCTGGCTAATTTTTGTATTTTTTAGTACAGACCAGGTTTCACCATGTTGGCCAGCCTGGTCTCCAACTCCTGACCTCAAGTGATCCACCTGCTTTGGCCTTCCAAAGTGCTGGGATTACAGGTGTGAGCCACCACGCCCAGCCAGCTTTTGTTTTTCTTTCCCCTGGTTCTTTATCTTCCTTTTGCTTCCAAATTATGGATCTTCTTCAAAAGCAAAGTCCTTCGCGCTTTCTAGCTTTCTCCATGACTGTATCTGATCTTTCACATGTGACCTCTATATAGATATATATATAATCTAGAAAATAAAGCAGTTGGATGGTTACTTCCCAGACCCACTTCCAAAATTGAAATATCATGTTTTTTTATTATTATGACTTCCAAATTTAAATATCTGGGCCTGTTATGATTCCTGAGCTCTGATCACAAATTTCTCCGAATTGATATGTCTGCTTTTGGGTTCTCCTCTCATACACATCAGTTCTCACAATGAGCTTGACCCCAAGACTAATAAAAAGTCTTTCCTATTTTCTGTTAGTGGTCTCATATCTCTCTTTCTACCCATTTAAATTAGTCTTTAAACACTGATGTTTTTTTTTTTCATTTGTTTTCTTCATGATAAGTGGGAAAATTGTACTTTGCAACCAGCCTAATGACTATTTGAATCCTGGAATGCCAGTTACTAGATGCATGACCTTGGGAATGATATACTATGTTGGTTGAAATAATAAAACATATTAAAAGGCAAGAATTCAAGAAAGTATACAATCTAGTATTCCATGAACGAAACAGAAAAAATATCATGGGAATAAGGAGGACAGCTTGGTCTCACCAATTACTAGATGCATGACTTGGGAAAGATATACTATGTTGATCGAAATAATAAAACATATTAAAGGCAAAAATTCAAGAAAGTATATAATCTAGTATGCCATAAACAAGACAAAGAAAATGTCATGGGAATATGGAGGAAAGCTTGCTCTCTCCCCTGAACTTAGGTGATCAGCTTTGCTATTTCAGTTTAGAAGTTTGTCAAGTTTAAAAAAATGGCATAGATAAGAAAGATGGTATGTTGGGTGAGGAGACTATTGTGAATGAAGTTATAGAGGTGGGATTCTACACAACATACAGCAGATCCTTAAACAATGTCTGTTTTTTAACAATATTTTATTATAATGTTGACGAGAAAAATAATCAATACTTGCCCAGGGCCACCATCTGTCTGGAATCTGCATGTTTTCCCCAGGTCTGTGTGGGTTTTCTCCAAGTACTCTGGTTTCGTCTCACATCTCAAAACTGTGCCCACTAGGTTCACTGGTGTGTCTACATGGACCCAGTGTGAGTGAGTGTGGATATGTGGATGAGTATCCCCTGCAATGGAATGACATCCTGTCCAGGGTTGGTTTCTGCCTTATATCCTAAGCTGTGGGGGATAGGCTCTGGCCATCCAAGACCCTGAACTAGAATAATTGGGTTGGAAAGTGAATTAATGAGTAAATACATTCATCTACAATAATCATAGAGATCCTTGACAATAAGCAATGCGGTTAGAAAGTGCTAATGAAACTCATCATATTTGTGACTGTTTTGGAACTGCTTGATGCAAGGACATGGCCCTTTCAATTTGCAGTTTACAAACATTTATTCCCTGTTTTAACCACCACCACTACAACCACTGTCATTTACTGATTCACCAAAAATTGGGTAAATAATTATCATACTCATTTTTATTACTCATTCTTAAATGTATGTGTAGCTCACATTTATTTCAATGTCTAATATTAGAAATGTTTTGAGTCTCTACTTAGAAGTTTTGTGATGTTTTTGTGACTAGAAATATATTATAGAAACTAAACTCTTTTTTGTATCGATTAGCCTATGGTAAAATTGGTTTTGTTATATTGTTTTGCTTAAAGTTGCAGTTTCCAAGAGCCTACCACTGACGTTAAGTGAGAACTTACTGTATTCAGGGGACAACAAGGAGACTTGTATGGGTGAACAGGAAGAAAATATTTTGAAATGTGGTTCGACATTTGAATTGTCTTAGATTATTAGCTTTGAACCTCAGGTCTAGGTTTTTGCATCTTGAGATAAAGTGGCTCGAGGATTTTGAGTAACAGAATAATTAAATAGTGTATTATTAAACATACATTACACCTAAGTGAGAAAACTTCTTTGTGAAATAGAAGACAGAAATTGAAAGCAAGAAGAAGAGAATGAATACAAAAGAAATTGAGGACAAGAGGGCAATGGGAAGTGAACAGAAAATGGGAATAGGAAAACGATTTGGCAAGAACTCTAACAATCTGAAGGAAGACTTGAATTGGGTCAAGCTAATTTGGACTGGGAGTCACTAACTTAATGAATATGTATCTATTTTATGCCCTAAGAAGTGTAGTAACTGTGATTGGCTGTCCAATGTGTGGGCTGAGGTGATGGGCTGGTAAATGTTCAATCAAACCTTGTTGAATAAATGAATGGCTCACTAAGGTCACAGTCAAATTCAATCAATCTGAACTCAGCAATGTTCTGAATATGCATTTTCATGCACTCAAAAGGTAGTTAATATGGCAGTTTTAAAACAAAAAGTAAATTATTAGCCAAACATAAAAATTGTACTCACTGAGAAGTGGTCCACAAATGGAAAAGAGAAATATGATGGAAAGATTTTATTAGATTATGCAAATTGACAAAATTAGGACAGTTTGGAAGAGTGCAACCTGACTCTTTTGTGAGCTGTAGGGGGCTCTTCCTGCTGTAAGAATGACCAGAGAACCATCTGCTTGAGGGATCCTT
The DNA here is from genome assembly GCF_002776525.5 of Piliocolobus tephrosceles. Lineage (NCBI taxonomy): Eukaryota > Metazoa > Chordata > Mammalia > Primates > Cercopithecidae > Piliocolobus > Piliocolobus tephrosceles. Next base: position 132,799,378 of record NC_045439.1, read on the forward strand.
TAAAAATTTCCATGGATCGTTTAGTACTTCATGGTTCTAGCTTGCTCCATTCTTGCAATCAGATAAAGAACTGAGCTATATGCAGGTAAGCACGCACAATGTGATTACTCACTTAATACTAAAAATTGTATTTCATAAAAATTGGAAGGGAATTTGAAGGTCAGCTAGCCCCACCTTCTGTATCCCCAGCATTACAGAGTGAGGAAAAATGGACATAGAAAAATTGTAAGACTCAGTGGCAGACTAGTGTAAATATTTATCTACTAGACTATGATTTCTCTGAAAAGATTCATTGGCCATTCATGTTATGTTTGAATAATTGTAAACCTTGTCAAAAGTTAAAGTTTTCCCTAAAACCTGTTCAATAAAGTGGCAGGCCACATGACTGTAAAACACCTTGAGTGCAGGAATCATGTTCAGAAAATGCTGCTTTCCGTAAGTACTTGTTGAATGAATGAATGCTCTTTTTACTCTGTAAATGAGAAGACTGAAACAAAACAATGCTAATAATTGTCGATAGAGTTGAAGACATGAGATTCTTTATTCTTTAAAAATATTGGCACATATGATTTTGGAAGAGTGTACGTGTCCAGGAAATTATCCATTTCTTCTAGATTTTCTAGTTGATTTGCGTAGAGGTGTTTATAGTATTCTCTGATGGTAGTTTGTATTTCTGTGGGGTCGGTGGTGATATCCCCTTTATCATTTTTTATTGCGTCTATTTGATTCCTCTCTCTTTTCTTCTTTATTAATCTTGCTAGCGGTCTGTCAATTTTGTTGATCTTTTCAAAAAACCAACTCCTGGATTCATTGATTTTTTGGAGGGTTTTTTGTGTCTCTATCTCCTTCAGTTCTGCTCTGATCTTAGTTATTTCTTGCCTTCTGCTAGCTTTTGAATGTGTTTGCTCTTGCCTCTCTAGTTCTTTTAATTGTGATGTTAGAGTGTCAATTTTAGATCTTTCCTGCTTTCTCTTGTGGGCACTTAGTGCTATAAATTACCCCATCCAAAAGTGGGCAAAGGATATGAACAGACATTTCTCAAAAGAAGACATTCATACAGCCAACAGACACATGAAAAAATGCTCATCATCACTGGCCATCAGAGAAATGCAAATCAAAACCACAATGAGATACCATCTCACACCAGTTAGAATGGCAATCATTAAAAAATCAGGAAACAACAGGTGTTGGAGAGGATGTGGAGAAATAGGAACACTTTTACACTGTTGGTGGGATTGTAAACTAGTTCAACCATTATGGAAAACAGTATGGCGATTCCTCAAGGATCTAGAACTAGATGTACCATATGACCCAGCCATCCCACTACTGGGTATATACCCAAAGGATTATAAATTATGCTACTACAAAGACACATGCACACGTATGTTTATTGCGGCACTATTCACAATAGCAAAGACTTGGAATCAACCCAAATGTCCATCAGTGACAGACTGGATTAAGAAAATGTGGCACATATACACCATGGAATACTATGCAGCCATAAAAAAGGATGAGTTTGCGTCCTTTGTAGGGACATGGATGCAGCTGGAAACCATCATTCTTAGCAAACTATCACAAGAAGAGAAAACCAAACACGGCATGTTCTCACTCATAGGTGGGAACTGAACAATGAGCTCACTTGGACTCGGGAAGGGGAACATCACACACTGGGGCCTATCATGGGGAGGGGGGAGGGGGGAGGGATTGCATTGGGGAGTTATACCTGATATAAATGATGAATTGATGGGTGCTGACGAGTTGATGGGTGCAGCACACCAACATGGCACATGTATACATATGTAACCTGCACGTTATGCACATGTACCCTAGAACTTAAAGTATAATAAAAAAAAAATATATATATTGGCACATATATTACAACTTCTTTCTTCTAAACAGCAAATCACTTTTACAATTGATTACTTAGTTTATTCTCTTAACCACTTGACTACTCAGATGATTGAATTAATTAGATTTAATTACGATATGTATACTCCATAAGCTAGTGTTGAAGCCCTACTCTTTGGTTATTAAACCAAAAACACTCCCTTGCCTTTGGAATTTAAATTGTTTACCATTTTCCTTCTGGTACAATGTATTCCATTTTTAATAACTCGAGCATGAATCATATTTAGAGTCAGTACCTGTCTTTACTTTGCAATGTTTTAAGAAGTTGAGAGGAATTCTGATTCTTGCCTTGACATGGGAAATAGGTGAGACTTTTCCTTTCCAGGCAGAGCAGGGATTAGACAAGGCTATATCTGTTCTTTCAGGGAAGATCCTGCCATGCTCCTTCCTGCTGAAGGAGCCTCTTCCTGAAGATTAGGAGATAATGCATCTGGAATAACATGAGCTCATCCAGGTTTGTGATTTATCTGAAAATCAAATCCTAATAATCTCATAGTCCATCTGGCTGCACATACCTTTGGATAAAGTTGAAATATCTATCACGACACAGGGCTAACAACTTTGAAAATGGGAGAGAAAAGGAAAGTTCCATTTTTCAGCTGGAGCTAAACATTCCTTTGCCTCTGGTGGTGTGTTTTTCTTTCAGCAGCCTGGAGAGTGCTGTTGGCAGAAGCCTCTTTGGTGTGTTTGTTTCTCCTGTGGGTACGTGTGCTCAGCAGGCCCTTATAGGTGTGAACAGAATGCAGATCGAGTAGAGGCACTGACTGAAGCGAAAATGTTAAGGGTGTGAAAACATGAGTCTAGAGATTGAGGAGATTAGTCATTTGACATTGGTTTCAGGAAGAGCATCTCTATCCTGGGTTATGAGCCCATTCATGGAAAAGCCAAAGAGTGTGGTAGAGCAAAATGTTTGATGTTGGGTTAATGGATAGTTAACAGTGCAAGATAGAAGCAGTCAGTTTAGTACTAATTAAATGCCTGCATGCTGATGTAAAACTGACTGTGGTTCAAGGTCAGGCTTTGTCACATGCCAGATGTGTGACTTTGATCAGGTTACTTGCCCTCTCACTTCTTATAACATGAGGGTGAGAACAGAGTATATCTCATGGGATTCCTGGAAGCATCATATTGGATGATGCTGTGTGACATAAATGAACAACAAAGAATCTACAAAAAGTAAGTACATAATAAATAACTATTGATCAAACCGAATTGATAGCCTGTTGTGTTGAGAACATATTTCTGAAGGGTTTGTAGAATTCTTTTTTAAATATTAAGATTTTAGAAAGCCCTAAATGGGTCAAAAACCTCTAGACATTATTGGTGGGTATGAAACTTGGTGTAGCACAACACTTGTGGAGGACAATTTGTTGATACAAATCAAAAGGCTTAGCCAAGTGCATACACTTAATTTAAAAATTTAAATTTTGATACTTACCTTGAGGAAATAAATAGAAGTATAAACGAAGACTAAATGTAAAATATCTGTTACAATGTGTTTTTCCCATTACATGGCAGGCGGCAAGTACTATTTGTATAATAGTGAAAATCCAAAAACAAAGTTCAACACAGTATCATGGGATTTATATATACATATATTTAAAACTGTTAGCAATCTTGGTTCAGAATCTTTCACAAGGAAGTGCTTTTAATATATTATTAAAAGAAGAAAAACATTTACAGAACAGCACATATTCTATGAAAGCAACAGTTTCCAAATCTAGCAATATATACGCCCAAGTGGTAGAAGTCACTGGCTGGATAACTTTTAATATAGTTATGTTGAAATGTAAAATTACAGACTTCCTAACAGCCTGGTTGACTAATCCAAAAATGCAATTGTTAAAATGACAAATAAAATCATAACTATCGTTTAAAAGTTCTCAAAATTTTCTTTCTTTCTCTTTCTCTCTCTCTCTTTCTCTCTTTCTTTCTTTCGAGATGGGGTTTCGTTCTTGTTGCCCAGGCTGCTGGAGTGCAATGACTCGATCACAGCTCACTGCAACCTCTGCCTCCCGGGTTCAAACTATTCCCCTGCTTAAGCCTCCCGAGTAGCTGGGATTACGCATGGGCCACCATGGCCGGCTAATTTTGTATTTTTAGTAGAGACAAGGTTTTTCCATGTTGGTCAGGCTGGTTTCAAACTCCCGACCTCAGGTGACCCACCCGCCTTGGCCTCCCAAACTCCTGGGATTACAGGCATTAGCCACCGCACCGAGCCGAAATTTTCTTTTTTGTATTGATCTTTATGGATTTAAATTTTAGCTGAACAAAATACAAAGATGCATCACTTCCATAAGGGTTAAAGTCTTAGCAAGTATTTTAAAGATGTTTCTAGAAATATGAATAATTAAAAACTATCCCATAGACTATCCTGGGACATTTCTTGGTGCCTAAAAATAACTTCAGCTGCCAGATCATTCAACTGGTATCAGAGTTTAGTGAACATCTGATAATTTTCTTAAGTTAATGGTATTTGTCATCTGTAGCAGGTCAATGATATTCCCCAAATTCACTTTCTAAAATTTATATTTTTCACTAAAATTTCTCAATAATTTTATGAGGAAATATGAAAATCACAATAGACTAATTCTTTGCCTATGAGTTAGAAGTCAGGGTTAGATAAATTTATAAAAGATAGTGAATCATCACTTTTGTGTGATTAGAAATTATCTGGCTTCAGTCCAGAATGGGAGAAACCAAAAAATGGAAAACTCCAACTTCCTCTTTCATCCCAACATCACATAAAACAAAAACCAAATCATTCTCAGCCATGAATTATAGAAAGTGACTGTTTTTAAATGGCCTATCTAGCTATGTATTACATTTTAATTTCTTTTGGAAACTGGATATCTATATACAGGTTTTAAAAAATAAGGCTCTGAGGTTTTGGTGCCTCAGAAAGATTCTCAATTGGTTGTTTGCTACGGTTTTTGGCCAATTACCAAAGAATTATTTGGTGGGTGTGGAGAACAGCCTTTAATACATTTTCAACTGCAATGTAGAATCCCATGAAGCTAAAATTTAAACAAATATAAGCATCAATTGTTCTCTAGATCACAGAGTTTATCACCTTCTACCAGCCATCATGAAAAGATACAACGTATTTGCATAGTATCTGCAGGACACCAAAGGGGCTGATTTTTTTTTTAGATACCACATGCAAAACATGACTTCATAAGTGGACCGTGGCAACTTTTCCTAATGTCATGCCATGTCTAACCGGTGCTTAACAAGTAGATCACAGCCCAGCAAATCGTAGCCCACTTTGTATAGTTGTAGAGATTTTGTGACTCCAGATTATTTACCTGTCTGACCTCTGTCAACTCTTCCAGTTACTGTTGTGTTAATTTTGTGCAGATTGGTACTTCTAATGCTTTAAAAACGCCAGACTTCCATTCCAGTGTACTCTAGATCTAAACTGCTCTAGGCCTGCCCGGTCTGTTTTCTAGGTTACATAATGATGCTCTTGATGGTCCACTGAGACACACGTTTTAATCCTTAGGAGAAGAGCTTGATTTGGGATTACATACAATTTCTCACCTTGTTGACCTTGTTGAAGTTAGAAGAGCTCTGAGACTATCAACAGAACTCGAAGTCCTGACCTTGTGACATGCCTTCCAATTCCATGTGCTGACATATCACAATAAAAATACCTTGAATGTCTAGATGCAACACATGAGGTGTAGACCACGGAAATCCTGACTTCAAACAGGAATGCAAGTTCTGTGTAAAACTGAAAAATTATTTATCAAATGTGCTTGCATAATCAGCAATCATAAATGTGGAAGTAAACAAGGTTAAACATTACGTTACAGCTGCAAATTGGAAGCCACTCTATTACGTGCAAACAAATAACATTCCTTGAACATCCCATAAACATTTCCTGACATGCCATTTCTGCTAGTACAACGCTGAGAGACCATATGTGCATAAACTGAGGGTGAAGTGTGTGTCAGAAGTTGGTTCCCTGGGACGATCTCATTTGGGGAGACAATGTGATCATCTCTAGTTCACGGAGCTTGAGCTCCATTCCGTAGTCATGCTGGCCTTTAAGAGCCTTGCGGTTCAGCATCTCTGCCATAAAGTGGGAGAGCTGGCATTCTTTAGGACCTGGGGGAGTTGTTGTGTTCCACTGGAATGTGTTGAATGGCTTGTAAATTAGAGTCCCTAATGAAAACTCGCTGGTGTCCAACTGCAGCAATCATCTGGTTAAAATCAGGCAGTAATTCCACTAATTTTACTGCCCTTCTCCCAGCCCTCAACGCCTCATTTAGGAAAAAATGTTTATGTTCCCCTCAAAACACCTGCGTTTTAACTTCAGTCCCCAAAGCAATTATAGTTTTTATTTTATTTTTTAAGTCTCTCTGTTATGAATGAAGCATTCCCCCGCATTTTTTTTTTTTTTTTTTTTTTTTTTGTAAAATGCAAGTAAATAAAATCAATCTTGAAATCGTCAACTATGGACGTTCTAAGTTGTCATTTGTGTATGTATGCCCAGAGCCCAGTTCTGCAGCTGTTGCCCAGACCCCTTTGGTTATTTTTCAGAAAATGATAGCAAAAATCTTCCCAAAGAAATTTACATTGTGGCTGAGTTCAGATTTGAAGGCACAACGGTATGACTGCCGCTTACCCAATTTAAAGCCTTCCAAACAGACTGTGGTTTTTATCAAAATTTAGTTCCACTAAGATTCTCCACACTTTTCTCAGTTTAACATCACTAAGAAAAAAAGGTGTTCTGATACTCAAGGAAAAGGAAGTTCTATGGCAAACGTTGGAAAGATAGTATGGAAGTCTGTGGAACTCTCTTTTGTCAGAATGGATTAATAGAACATTCCCTGGTAGGGGAGTTTTTCTAGTTTCAACATGTTTACATTTTCTGAAAATAAGGTGAAAAACTGCTCTCAAAGTTAGATAAAAATTCATAACTTTGTATGTTACATTTTATTTCTTGACACAAAACAGAGGGAAAAGAATTTTGAGTAACATATACACAACTCTCTCTATTTGTCTCCAAAGCATCACCTTTCCCCCAACCTCCCTCCACCCGATGTCTGGGAAACATCTGTGAGCAGGGTAGGCATTCTGGGTAATGACATGCAAATGAGCCCACCAGTTAACAGAATTTCCTTGTCCAATAATGGAATTGGACCAACATGCAGGTTTTTAAATTGGAGCCAGCCTTGCCCAGGCCAGATGTGCAAACAAGAGCACATGTTCCTGGCTTTAGGGATTGGAGCAGCAGTGCCCTGTGGGGGAGGGGTGGAAGATGAAACCATGTGACAGGCTGGCAAAGAAAGAACCAGAAATGACTCCATAGGCTCTCATGGGTTGTCTGCCTATCAGTCATGTTTAGGTATTCATAAATAACTGCTAAGTGGGGTTGCCCCCATGATACCTCCCTGCCCTGTGTTCCCCAGGCCTGCCAGCTCGGCTGAGGGAGGGTGGCTGCCCTGGTCTGGGTATCAGAGGCTTGCTCTTCCTAGAGTCCTGATAGATGCGCCCATTTCCAGAGGCAACTTGAGGCACTTGGGTTATCAGGAGCCTAGAGTTCCTCTTTTCCTCATTTACCCTCATGAAACACAGAACGGGGAGCAGACTGAACTCCTGTCTCTTAGGCCACCCATTGGGCATCTTTAGAAAAATCTGGTTGCCACAACTAACCATGAAGGTCCAGAATCCCAACTGCAGTCCCTTCCAAGTAAGTGGCAAGTTGGTTGGTAACTGGTGCTTCCTACTTAGAAAACAAAACTGATGCCATTAGCTCTGTAACAGTAAAAGGGAATTAAAGTGGCTGTTGAAAGATTAAAATAACTGAGCAAGGAAACACCAAATGAGCTTAAACCAAAATTTGGCTTTTTCAAAATGGCTTGAAGGAGAATTTCAAAGCTTTTCTTGTTTGAAATGAAAAGATATCTTACTATTTTTTTTTAAAAAATGAAAGCCAGCAAAGTATTACATTATAGATGTCACAATTAATGATCATCATCCAACCAAGGCTCATTGAGGATCAGAAAATGAGCAAACATTTGGATATACTTCTCAAGGATGATGGATATATTTAACTGACGGCTATTGAATTTATCAGGGTCAGTTAGCATAATGAAAACATATTTTATTAGGCTGTTAAAGGGATAAATTGTTTTCATATTTATTCATCTGTTCCCAAGGCTAATTTTGGGGTTTTTAAAACATGCTTTTCATGTTCTTAAAATGAACAGCTAAATAAATAAAGCATTAGTTTGAAAACAGAAGTAGCCACCACAGATATAACATAGCACTTTTCAGTACAGGCCTAAGTAATGATTTTCTGACTTGATGTTCATCAACCACAGTCACCAGAATTCCCAAGCTAATAGAAAATAAATAAAAGTAAAAATATACTTTTATTATATAAAAGTAAGGGAAAAAAAGAACCCCAACTGAGGTCAGGTTGATGTTTTTTACATGAAACACAAAACCAATATAATTCTATTTATGATTTAAGCTGAGAACACTTGCTTCAACTCAATGCTGAGTACATTTTCATGGTCTGAAGAATATGAGGAATCTGGAAATGCTCCAGTTTATTTGCTTATTTAAATAAACAACAACATTCTCAATTAAGATGGGAGTCCTTAAATACTGGCTCCCAAAGCATGTTTTGGGTTGTAGACACTTTCAGAGAGGAGACACTGTCAGAAGGGGCAATATCCACTTTGCCATTTAACAGTGGAGGCTGTACACTCCTACACACTCTTCATCCTGGGCCCAGGATTAGCAAATAGTCCTAATGTAGTAGAGTTCAGAGGGTGCTTAGAAAAGATTGCTAAGCTATGGTTCCCGGGATTGTCCTAGGCCTGTTGGTGTTTGTTATGTCTCTTCTTCCATTTAATAGTCCTGATTCCACATGCATAAAATCAAGCCCAGATTTAATTTGATACTCACCCACACTCCAGTCCGTCTGCCGCAAGTTCCCTCTTTGTATATTATAGCAAGAAAATTGTGCCCCGATTTTTTCTTCAATTAGTTTATTCTCAGCCTCAATCATTGGCTCTTCCCACTCCTTGCTCTTTAAATGCTGATCGTTTTGATGGTGCTGTGCCCAGGTGTGTTCACTTTGTAGTCTCTCAGTAATTTCAATACATTCATGCCTGTGATTATCACCTGTCTCTTCAGCTCTGACACTGCTGTGTAAAACCAGTCCTGTATTTTCAGCTGTCTATAGGTATCCTGTTTGGAGAATCCGTAGGTATCTCAGACTCACTGCAACTAAAAAATACATTTTTTTTTTTTAATGTCATTCGGCAACATCGCTTCTTTTTCTTGTCCTCTTTTGGTTAAGGAAGTCACTCTCCACTTTGACTCCTCATCCTTTACCCATCACATCAGTCAAACACTAAGTACCATTGCCTATGCCTCAGAACCATTTCCAAACTAAGCCCTCCTCCACTCCATGCACATACTCTCACTGCCCTAAACTAGGTCACATCATCTCTTGCTCTGATAGTTGCAACAGTGTTTCTCTCATTCATTCTCTCTTTCTCAGTTAATGCTCTATAGCATGACCAGGTGTTATTTTGTTTTCCCTAAAAAAACCAATGGATAATGTCTCTGGAGAAAAATATCCATTGATCCTTTTCTGCTGCTTACTGAATGAGATGCAGATTCTTTACTGCATCATCAGAACATAGTCTTTATTTTCAGCTCCTCTCCTGCCACCCCTAACCTGAACCGTCATTTACCACATTGATGTCTTCCTTGTCCCCGTCCTCCTGGCACACTGGGTCTGCACTTCTGTGTCTTGGCACATAGTCTTCCCTCCTTTTTGTCTTGAAGTAGTCTTAGAGTTCAAAATAACCAAAATCCTTCTTTGGTACAAAGGTCTTAGAGGACAGAAGTGAAAGTTTGTGTAGTATAATATCATTGTCAATTATGCCATAACATTTTATAGTAGCTACTTACTACAGATAGTAAGATAGTTGATTATTGGTGGAAGAAAATATTGGCAGAATTATCCTTCAGGCTTTATCATGGGGAAGTGAAAGAGCAGCAAGTTTCAATGTGAAGTAAGTTGGCTTGGAGGTCTCAAATATAGAGTTCTCTCTATGCCAAGAAAAACACATGAGAACTGCACATAATTGGCCAAAGAAGACAACTGGATAGGAAACCCAAGTGCTGGATACAAGAAGAGTTTGTCAATATGCAAGGACCTGGAAGTTGATCCCCGACACATCTAGGCTATTACAGAATCTGGTATCTCTCTCCACACTGCGGTAGCAGCAATCTAGGCCACAATTTACATTTTACATTTGTGTTAGCTCCTGGAATTGGGTAGGGGAGGTGTTAGACTCATAGATTAGAGAGAAACAGACCGAGCAGCAGTAGTAGAAGAACAGGCAGGCATGCAAAATGTGCAACAAAGGGCAGATAGAAGTATTTGCTTCAGCTTTAAACCAATGTGTGTGTAATTAACAGCTCCAATTCATGATTTAATTTCCCCAACATATTACTCTTTATTGCAAACCCTTCATGGAACATTGTGAATTGGCTGTGAATCAGAAAGATGGTTCAAGATGGGCCTGACATAGTTTCCTTTGGTTTCTTGGAATTAAACTTGGTGCTGATGACAGACAGTACCCCAATAGCAAAGTTTAAATCCCCTCTGTTCCTCAGCAGTAGGTATATTCACGAAATTAGCTGAACCACCTAGTCCTGTCCTATTAGTATAACACTGCACGGGGACCAGCAGGTTCACTTTGAGAATGGTGACTTCTTTCCTGTTCAACTGCTAGTTTCTCTATCAAGACCACTTACAATTGCCAATTAGCAGGAATTGAAAAGGGATTCATGCTAAATGAATATCTGGATTTGGCTTCATTTTCACATTCGTAGTTGTAACTTTCAGATGGGTACAACTTCCAGTCCCTTCTAAGGAAATAAAATTTATAACAGAAACAGAAACTAAATTCTTCATCTCTAAAAGGAAAATAAGAGCTACACACACACACACGCACGCACGCGCGCACACACACACGCACGCACACACAGAACAAACCCACCCCCCATTTGAATTTTTAAAAACTCTATCAATTTGATGATACAGAGTGTGGTAGATGCTGAGAGTGAACATGTTTTTCAGAGAGAGGAAAGAATAAAAATATTGGGATATTATGAGATTCATTGAATGGGTCTTAAATTTTTGTGGGGACATGCTGCAGGTTCAGATTCTATAATCATCTCTGAAATACATATGAGCAAAGGAAGAAAACTTGATCATAAGGAAACATGAATTATTTAAAATATGGCTCTACTCACACAAAAAAGAAATGAACAGCCCATGATTCTCTTGATAATTCAAACAAAATTCTCTACTTTTCTTTAATAAGTTTTGCCTTAAATATTTTTTCTGTCTGAAACAGCCAAGTGATTTCTTTAAATGCCCACTTTGTGTACACACAGGCAGAGTGTACACATTTGAGTATGTTGTATAATTAATTTTCAAGTGAAAAAAGAATATGCCAGCATTTAATGTACTGAGTTCATTACTAGAACAATGGAAACCTCACTTATAAATGTGCGTAAACTATTTTTTTCCTTCTTATTAAACATACAAATATTGCATAAATAGAAAAAAATTCCATTGTTAAAAGCTTCCTTTTGTTTTGTACATCTGCAGACACCAAAAACGCTATACTCAATCACGAATTTGATTAGAGAGCTGAAATAAACTCAGATTATAACAAGCCACAGGTCATGAAAAATGTACTGTCAATTAGGTTTTTTTTTTTTCTAGTAAAGCAGAGAAAAAATCATTTTATGACCAAATATGATATTATCTGTTCTTGTGTGTAAAAAATTTGACTGAACTGATCCAATTTACAATTATTCAAAATGGGTAGATCTAGAGTCCTTTCTCCTTTACCCTTTAGTCGTTCAATGTGTGTATGACAATACAATTGGAGGAAGAAGAGAAAACATGGCACCACTATTTTTAAATCCTAGGCCCAATTCCTGCCTCTTTGTAGCATATACCTGATATGTTTTGGGAGAAGCTCATATATGTGACATGCTTCTAGAAGGAATCACCTTCTATCCAACATTAAGTGGATACTCAAGCAAATAGTGCCCTGATACCTTAATTTTAATCTAGAAAGTAAGTTAGCACTTAGAAAAACTCAAAACCAGAACCTCAAAGTGGCAAAGGGTTGTCTAAAGTCCTAAATATCTATGGTTATACAACAGAGTAATGCTTTTCAAGATTGTATCAAATTATAGTTTTGTTTTGCATAAAACTTATGTTGGTTGCTGCATTTTCCCAGCGCTGATTATAATTTTACTGAACTCTCAAAGGACACTGTATGTAATAGCTGGACCATTCCCCTGCATCCTTACTATGACCCACCAATGGGTGGTTACGTCTCTTGTGGGAAAACCAGCATTACACCCTATTCCAACCTTGCACCATTTTACTCCACGCAAATTACATCATAATTAATTTGGCCAAAGGACAGTTAAACATATATATATATATATACACACACACACACAGTCATATAAATTATACACACAAATAAAATCCTCATTGCATTTATCAATGTGTCGTGTCTTGATCTTTTATGAAATTGCCTTCAGAGTGCAAAGAAGTATTACTAGCTATATATTACCTTTGTATTAACTCCAGTATACATCAAGAATAAAAACAATATCTAAATAGGCAATGAAAGGATTTGGTGGAAGAGAATAAAATGATGATGAGTCTATTGGGAATGCTTTTAGTTTTCATAACTTTAGTTCTTTTTGTTTTCTTTTTATTTTGAGATGGCGTCTCACTCTGTCGTCCAGGCTGGAGTGCAGTGGCACAGTCTCGGCTCACTGCAAGCTCTGCCTCCCGGGTTCACGCCATTCTCCTGCCTCAGACTCCGGAGTAGTGAGTAGCTGGGACTACAGGCATCCACTACCACGCTTGGCTATTTTTTTTTTGTATTTTTTAGTAGATGCGGGGTTTCACCGTGTTAGCCAGGATGGTCTCGATCTCCTGATCTCATGATCTGCCTGCCTCGGCCTCCCAAAGTGCTGGGATTACAGGCCTAAGCCACAGTGTCTGGCCTAGTTTTCATAACTTTAGTTCTAACTTGTTTTTTCTCTTCTAGAACTGTATAGTGTTATTTAGCTTTGATCGGTCATCTTAAATAGATGATTCTGCTTATATTTTAGGTGGGTGCCCCACATGGATATGTGCTCCATATTTAGCCTACCTTCCCAGCTTTATTTACTGCATGCCAAGTTTCAAAAAAGCTTTCAGTTTTTAAGGATCTGGAATAATCCTACATCTAAACCTACAGAGTCCTTTGGCTCAAAGCCCTAAAATATCTAATACCGTGCATCACTTTCACAAGGCCACCGATCTTTTAAAAACTGGAATACTTCGTTTTATCTCCCTTCTAACCCCAAGAATGGACAAACCAGGCAGCCCACATACTCACAATTTTATGGTGTCCTATTGTAGATGAACACCATGCAAAAAGGCCAAGAGAAAGGGAAATCTTCTTTTAATGCTGGGATAATTTGAAAGACAATGTGAATACTTTAGGCCTGAATTATCTGGTTGGGCTTTAGTGCCAATTAAGTTAACCCAATAAATTATTCTAGGGCTGATAATCTGCAGTGAACAAAGGGAAGCAGAAGGTGAAGATAAATACCTGAAGGATTCATTTACAAACTCAGTTAATAATGTTTTCTGTCCTAATTGCTCAGTTTGGCTATCTAAGTTGATCTATTTGCTGTGTAATTATATAATTGCTTAATTCTCCACTCCAGGTTGTTGAGAGGATTAAATGAAATAGTATATTTAAGGAATTAAGTAGTGCTGGTTCCACCTATTTACCTCTGGCCCATTCCCCTACATTCTTAGTACAACCCACCAATGGGTGGTCAGTTCTCTTGTGGGAAAAACCTGCATTACCGCATATTCCAACCTTGCACCATTTCACTCTGTGCAAATTACATCATAATTAATTTGGCCAAAGGACAGTTACACAGATACAACTAGAGGCCAGGATTGCATCCTGAAAACCAAAGCTATAAAATGAACTCACTATAAAGTGAGTGAGAATGTCTAAAAGACTAGAACAAAGGGGGCTCACATTTTGTGGATACATTATATGTACTGTCTGATTTAATCTTCACGAGAAGTCTCTGAAGGTTAAATGAACAATTTTATAGAAGATACTAAGATTCAGTGAGGTTCAATAATGCTTCCCAAGTCCCATAACTATGAAGCGGTAGGAGTAAAACATTTGCCCACAGCCTTTATTCTTTCCAGTACACCGTGGGCCCTTTAGATGCAGTGCCATTCACCCAAGGGGCATAGCATCTTATATTTCAACTTGAAAAAATGCACATTATGGACAAAGATACACATTTGACTAAATTTTATAGATTGGCTAACTTACTTTGGATTTAAATGATAGTAGCCAAAGATTCCATTGGTGTTTAAATTGGATTATTTTCTTTTTCTGTTTTGAAAAAATATAAACCAGTTAATTGAGAGCTATAGTTCTTATGAAAAGGTGTGTCAGCTTCAGATTAATCATTTGCTGTGCCTTATCCAGTGAGGTCCTGCTGGTCCTCTTGGGGACACCCACAAAATCCTGTGTGACTATAGTGACAGACAATAGAAGATCTATAGAGAGGAGGGAAAAGAGACTGAAAAAAAAAAAAAAAAAGGATTTGGTATAGTTATTCCAAAGTTAAATGTTAATGGAGAATTCTTTGGTCTTGCACTGGAAAAGTGGGTTTAATTTTTCTGTCGTAATCCTCTTTGACTCGTGCCCTTGAGCAAGTCTCTCATCTCTCTTTATCTTGGTTTCATCAGCAGCAAAACAACACCAGCCAGGTCTACTAGGCTTCTTGTGAGGATAGAATGGAAGGATCTATGTGAAAGTTCTTTGAAACATAAAATCAAAAAGCACTGTGCAAACGTGAGGATTATTTGTAGTCAGTCTGTTCCATTTCTGTTGCCAGGCAAATCTTTGGCCACTTGCCCCGACCACAACATCCTCATGACGGGCATGGTGCATGGTAGAAACCGGAAACAGGCCACTTTCACATTATTTTAAAATTTGTTATGAAATTTTGCCAAAACTTTATAAATACCAGCCAGGGCCATGGGGTGTTGTACCACATTCTTTCCACCTCATGAACCATTGTTTTTTGTTCTGAACTCGTAAGTTGAAATGCATTGAGTTGCAGTTGCTTAGCTGGGTCAGCTTGTGAAATGCCTGATATGTAATGCTTGATTCTAGCCAATTATCTTTAGTTCCTCTCTTTTATTAGTGTTAAATTTGAATTACAACAGGAAGGGTGGGAGTGGAGTGCGTACTATGCTCTAAACCTTTAAGGCAGTGAATTCATTTGTATTATTTTATTATGCCTCTTTATAACCATCATTGGTTTCAATCCTTTGTTGATTTTTAGAAGACTCCAAGCCCATCTTTCCCTCTATTTTGTTTTAAACTTGTTTCCTAAGAGCAAAAAGATGAACTTTTCTGTTGCAAAGTTTGATAGAAAAAAAAAAAAAACAACAACTCACAACAATCTTAAACTTGTAGTTAACAAAATAAACTGCAGATAAAACCCCTGAAGGTCTTGGCAGCAAATGTTTCCCACTAAAATGGAACTCTGTGCACTCATAGTCTGAAACAAATTAGGAAGGAGGGGGAAAAATCAACAGCTTTGGGGTGAAACTGGGGTTGGTGCTGCCTCATCATTTTTAAACCAAAAATAAAACAAGCAAATTTTGTTTAACTGCAGGTCAAAATAAAAAAAAAAAAAAATTAAAAAGTCCCTCATATGTTCAGTGTAATTACTAACAGAGTGCAGTCTTACCAGCTGCAGGGTTCATGGATAAATGGAAAGAACCATAATTTTCTCTCCCTGGGGTTAAACCTCCAAACTTTAAGTCTGTTCCTCTACAGTATGCTTTTAATATACCATGAGAAGCCAAGTCAGAACGTTTTTAGAGTTTGTCTCTTTTTTTTTTTTTTTTAAACCAGAATGAAATAATTATGTACACATATAAGAGTTAAAGCTCTGGGGAAAAAAAAAAATCATTTCTTCAATGCCCTCAGTTAGGACACTCTATCCCTTCCCTAATGATGACTGTATGGTCTCCAGGTTTTTGTCACCAAGAGATGGGCGGAATTGGCTGTACTTTAGATTTCTCAAATATTGCCAATTTCTTTTCAAATATTCTTGCTTCGTCACCACCAGAGAAAGTGTTTCCTTGTACATTTCACTTAATTTTAAGCCTGAGTATATATTAAGGAAAATTCGACCCATATGTTCCTGATTTATTTACACTTAACTCATTGAACTCTTCTTTTATTACTATTTTTAACATTTTTGGTGTCCAAAATACCCAGTGAATTTTTTTAAAAAACTATCCTTAAGCCTTATTTCATTTTATTTGCATAAAAATGTCTACTTTGAGCTGAAAGGAAATGGAATTTGAGCTTAAATTTCTCAATTTGGGTTTGAAATTGAATTCATCAGTTTCCTGTGGGGATTTGCAATAGAAGTAGAAAAACTATGTTTTTTTCACCTCGAGCTAGGCTTTTCTTAATGCATAATTTCACCTTGTTGACAGGATCTAATGGAGAAACATAGATTAACCACTGGGTGTAAGTATTCATTTCATAACAATGTGAACGGTGGGCTGGAACTGTGGAATAACTGAAGCTGTCAAAAACCCTTACAAGGGTATCCAGGATCCAATTAACTTCCTAACTATCTCTACATTTGACCCAGAAGGAAGGAATATACATTCAGGAAGGTGACTAACCTAGTAGAAGGTGGGTCAGAGGTGAGTCAAATATAAGTGACTCTGAGAGACTCCGGAGAAATTCACAGAAGATTCACACCTGGGCATACTGTGTTCACCCCAACCCTGACCATGGAGCACGGGGAAACGGGCCTTTGGGGTTCTGACCAAGGTAATCTTCTTTACAGCAAGAAGAAAGGTATTTGCAGCTCTCTGTATTTGGCATTGTCATTTCAACAAATCCCAAAGGAAAAACATAACCATATTTTCCCGGTTCAATTTCTCTATTTGGGAAAGGTTTACAATCCAGACCTGAAATGCAGGTTGTAATTAAGTACAACATAGATCTAGATTGCATCTTCATAGGCCAAGTAAAAGAATATTGAACAAAAATCCCAATTTTGCCACACAGAGTAAGCAAAATCACTCAACAGCCTTGAGTTTTCCTTTGCCACCTGTAAATTGCTTGTGATTATTTCTCCCCACAGCCTCGTATTGTAATGCTTGAGAACTAGCCAAATCAAGGTTCAGATTACAGTTTTTTTTCTTATCAAGAGCCTCAGTTTGGGAAATTCTTCCTCTGGAGGTAGGTAGATACAACATCTACCTTGACATGTTACCAAGATTAAATGAGTTAATCTACAGTTATTAATTCAACGTCTGGCACAAGTAAGGACTCAGTACACATGGCTACCATATTCATTCAATTCTAGTATTTTCTCACATTTTAACAATCTTGAAAGCAGACTGTGTTCTACCATAGGAGGTATCTTATAATCACGGCTTTCCAGGTGGCAGTTGTGGTCTAATTGTCTCAGCTTGCAGATGTGTAAACATCAAAATCTTCAGCCTCAAAACTAGCAGAATGATTGTTAATGACTTGGAAAAAAATGTCAGAAACTATAGTGAGCTCCCTTCTAATTATTAGAAACCAAACAGGTAGGGAGAGAGAGTAGGGTGAGATGAGAAATCAGGCATGTTTAGCAACATTCCTGAAGTGGGAGTCAAGAGCAGGCTGACTCTTCATTACTGCAGAGCTGGCCTGGGAGTCCAGCACTGGTGGTGCATAGTTATTTTCTTAAAAGAGTTCATCACCATCTCTCTTTATGGCATTGAGATAGGTATTCGGTCGGCAGGTCTGGTTTCACAATATATAGGTCACAATGACTCTGCTGATAAAATAGGATGTGGTAAAGAAGTGGCCAAACCTGCCAAAACCAAGATGGCGAGGAGAGCCACCGCTGGTTGTTCTCTTTGCTCATTATATGCTAATTATAATACATTAGGATACGAAAGGAAACTGGCACCAGGTGATGCCAGCTTACAAATGCCATGGCAACATCTCTAATGAGAGGCGAAGCCAGTTGGACTTCCTGGGTCCAGTGTGGACTTGCAGAACTTTTCAGTCTTACAAGAGGATTGTAAAGCCCACCAATCAGCGCTCTGTAAAATGGACCAATCGGTGCTCTGTAAAATGGGCCAATCAGCACTCTGTAAATGGACCAATCAGCAGGACATGGGCGGGGACAAGTAAGAGAATAAAAGAAGCTGGTCACCCTGGCTTCCACTTTGCCCTCCCAGCCAGCAACAGCAGCGTGCTAGGGTGCACTTCTGCGCTATGGAAGCTTTGTTCTTTTGCTGTTCAGGACAAATCTTGCTGCTGCTCACTCTTTGGGTCCCTACCACCTTTAAGAGCTGTAACTCTCACTGCTGGGGTCTGTGGCTTCATTCTTGAAGTCAGCAAGACCACGAACCCACGGGAAGGAACCAACTCCGGACACTGTAAGTTACCCTATATGGTCTGAAAGGGTGAGGAACTCTCAGTTCCCAGAATTCCCAGCTCCGTTCCTGGAAAACTTACAAATAATTCACCCTCTGTTTAGCATATGATCAAGAAGTAACAGTAAAAATAGCCAGCAGCCCTTGGGGCTGTCTGCTGTGGAGTAGCCACCCTTATATTCCTTTACTCTATTAAACTTGTTTTCACTTTACTCTGTGGGCTCCTGCTTGAATTTCTTCCTGTGCAAAGCCAAGAACCCATGTGGCTTCCGGGGCTGAACCCCAATTTTGGCATTTGCCCTGTGACAGCATAGAGTGCAATACTGGAAGTGAAAACTCAGACATTGGCATCAATGATTTGGAGTAAATACGTGATTCAGTAGAGTCATGCTCTGAATGTAAAAAAGTATTACGAATTTCTTAACTCATTTATTTTGCATATATATGCAAGCACATACGCACACATATACGTACACAAGAATGATAGATGACAGAAATACTCGGGTCTTAAAAGAGCCTTCTCAAGTATAACATAAGCATTCTAAGTGGTAACAAAGTTTATTTCCATAGTTTCGTTGGCAGTGGTTTTTCCTTTGTTCTTTTCTTGCCTAATAATACATAAACTAAGGATTTGATTTACTGTGGATGGGATCTTAGATTTAATAAAATGTGGAATTTCGTTGGTGAGGATCAAATGCTGTATTGAATGAAGTAACTAGAATAACGGTGGGCACATTGTGGATATTTACTGAATATTTGTTAAACGTAGGGAACATAGTATAACGGACACTGCACCATCTGACTTCTACCTGCCACTCCAAACCTATTTCCTGTCATGGTTTACAATCCTTTCCGTGCTGCATCCCCACGCAGGGTGTTTGCACAGGGTTTCATCTATATCTGTTGTATATCTGCCTTGTTCTTCCCTCTTCTGTGTGGCCTCCCATAGTAGTTGTTCCTGTTGCTCAATGATGTTCCTGTTTCTCTTCCCCTGCCCGACCATGCAAAAGGATTTTACTGAAAGTCACCCATGGCTGTATGATTTGCTTTGGCCAAAGAAATGCAAGGGGAGCCCATGTGTTCTACTGGAAGGTGAAAGTACAGAAGAGCCAATATTTTCTTCTCTCCTCTCTACCCCACGGAATTTACTGTAGCAAATTCCGAAGCACTGTGTTGAGGCAGGGTCTTTAGGATAGATGGAAGTGTCATGGAATGTCAAGCTACCATGGTTCACATCATGTAGATAATTGCAAAGATGTGGTCTAAAAAGCATTTGCAATCACCAAAACAGCATGTCTAAGGAATGAAGCAAAGTCAGAAAGAATTGAGGGCCAGAATTAGGAACATGATGTTTTATCTGTGACTTAATTAATTCACCTTGCAACCTTTGCTTATTCTGTGGATGATATGTACTTCTAGGCTGTTCAATTCAATTAAGTTACACTTTTCTTGCACAAAGAAAAGCTGATGTAAAGCCCCCATTTGTAGCACCTCAGATAGCTGTATCCTGTAAAACTGTTGACAGAAAGGCTTGGAAATGAAAATAAAAACATCATCTACAACAACAGAAACCTTCCTGAATTCTCATCCTACTTGTTCAGCCCCTGTGCTTTTGCACTTGGATGAACCTTTGCCATGAATAGCCTTACTGTGTCCTTTTAACAATAATATCTTAAACTTTTATAGTGCCTTATAGCTAAGCATCTCTAGACATTTTACAATCACATTAAAACGAAAGCTGGTCCTTTTCTCAGAATTGCCACAGGGGCCACACTAAAAGCCAGCAGTTTGCTACTTTATTCTGAAAAGGAGGGGAGGCTAGCGGGCTGATAGAATAGAGGATGACCCCTGTCTCTCAGCATCCCTGGCTGGAACTCAGCCTTTGCTGCATGATGGTAGAAGGCAGGAGAGTGAATGAGAATTCACAGCCAAGGAAGACTTGTGACCTGCAAATACGTGCAAAACACAGGGACGGTGTAAAACCACAGCTCTCGATTCTCATAACCCACATCCCTCAGCCTAAGCTTTAACACACACACACACACACACACACACACACACACACACACCCCACATACTCTGGGTGGAATTCTGAATTATTTGTAATTACAATCAAAGATTTACTTGATAGAAAATGAATATTCTTATTTGAACAATCTCAAAGCTTGTGTTAGTAGATGTGTGAAAATATTTCTGCCTTGAAAAGCTATTTTTACTTCACGTATATGATTAAATTATCTCTATCTATCTATCTATCATCTTTCTTTCTTTTGGCTCTTCAACACATTGTTAAAATGTTTAGGATTCATCAGGTCAAACCCAGTTTTCTGGTATTTTTTTTTTTTCTCAATTACAAGGATTTAATGGATAAAGCTTAAGATTCAAAGCTGGAGCTACATTAGTAAAGTGAAGAGAGAATTAAGGCAATTATCTCAGTAATTAAGGGGATCAGCCAAACCTTTTTTGGCTGAGATGCCTAAATAAATGGAAGAAAACATGGATTGGAGGAGGTTGAATCACTTCCATTTTTGGAATTAAAGCCGCAAATGGCCATTTCATATTGGTAATCTAACTCGAGTCACAAATTGTGACTTTTTCCCCTTAAAGTAATGTAAAGGCTTTTGGTCGTTAGTAACTCATTATTTAGGCAAGTCTTTCCGCACAGCTGTAGAGATAGGCAGGAGATGAGCTTGTTTAGCCTTCCCGGGTTCTCTAGAAGGCGCGCACCCAGAATAATAGAGCTCACCTACCTGGGTGCTGCAGCCAATCCCTGCGCAGGGCACCCTCGTGGCGCAGTCTGTGAAATGGAGCTGAGCGCTCTGACACCAGGGCCCCGGGATAGCATACAGTGGGATTTCTTAAACCCCTTTTACGATGCCTTTTCCGCCAGGGAAGTTTCTGCACAAACCCAGACTCAGGTGGGCTGATATTTCTCTTCCTAGGCTGCCACACCCAGAGAGGGCAGGCCCAGGGCACAAGTGTTTCCTTTGCCTCTGGTTTTGCTGCCGAGCTCAAGTTGAGTGTAGCTGCCATTAAAAACGACAAATGTGTTCTAATTTTAGAGCATCATAGCAATAATTGTTTTTATTTCCGTGGTGAGGAAAAGTGAAGGAAAAACAGCTTGGGACTTAATAACCACCTTAGCCTGCAGCCTTCGACTTTATTCATGAGATTTTTTTTATCTTCCTTCTCTCTCTCCCCGCATTCTTAGGATCTTCTTTAAGGCACAGCCTTAAATTACCTTTGCAAAGGTTATATGTTTATTTACAAAGAGCTAGCTCTGAATGTGCCTTCCAAGGCAAGAGGGGTGGGTTCTGGCAGTAAACATCTTCAGCTCTCTTAACCACAGAGGCCAACTGCATAAGGTGATGTTTAGTACTTCAGACATAGTATAGTTTATGGCTTCATTAACCACCTGACCTGTATTGTGTGCAAATTTCGTGAAAGTGTGATGCAGATTTATTCCTGAGGTATGGTGCTTGGTGGTATTTTATTCTCACAGGGAAATTGTAGTAATTATCCCTCAAGGTAAGGATTTTCATTTTTATACAACAAATTAGAAATTCAGTCATATATACACAAGGTATTTACCTAACACACACCTATTCCCTAATTACAGACATAGGGATGGGAATCTCAACTGCACCCCGGCTCATACAATCTTTAAGTGAAATAAAAAACTGTCATGACAAGCTGACTCATATGACATAAAGATTTCTATTGGGGTCTCAAATATCTAACGATTTTAAAAAATTGGATATATATTTTTAAATTCAAGATTTCTAGTTAAGTAGTATATTTGGCTAAAAATAAAGGAAAACATAGACAGTGATCTGATTAATTTTATATTTAGAAATAGCCAAATGTGGAAACAAATACTCCTGGGGTGTGTGTGTGTGTGTGTGTGTGTTTGTGTATGTATTAGTCAATATATCACTGAAAAAATTATATGGTAAGTTTGTGTGTGGGAAAAAGGGAAAACATGGAAAACTGAAAGTTACGGTCTAGGTTTTGTTTATGTGAATTTATGCAGCATAATGATAATCATTGACTTTTTCACTTGTGTTCAAGACCTTCCATAATTATTTGAGCCTTCTGGGGGAGCATGGTTTCCCCAACTGAATGTTCACGCCTGATCACTTTTGTTCCTTCCAAAGTTCTCATATGTGGAGGGTTCTGTATACTGGCCAGAACCATCCATCCAGGTCTTTCCCTCCGTCTCCTGCCAGTCATTATCACTCAGTAACGTATGAATGTGTACTTCTTCCCGTGTGTGTGCTTACACATCTTATTTCCCCAGTTATATTGACAAGCTTTGGGAGAGCTGAAACTGCACCTTTCTTTTATTCCCCTTTTGCATTTCATTATTGTCTTCCTCTCCCATAGTAAGGTCTCAGTAAACATTGTTTGATCGACTGATATTAAATCAAATAATGATTACCAAGTACTTAGTGTACATTTGGCACTTAGTAAGTGTTCAATAAATGTTAGCAATTTAGTCAGGTTGTTAACAAAGAAGAGGGAAAAAGAAATATTTCAGTATGTTTCTTGCTTAACACAGTTAAATGAGAACTTGATGTGAAGCCTTGTTTGTCATAGACAAGTAAGAGGATCACTTGATATTTCTCATGCATTTCCTTTTTCCTTTGTTATGAAACACTGAGCACTTCACCTAGTGGAACCCTCGATGATCCATCCAGTTATCTCTAGTAATGTCTGACGACAAAGCATACATTTTCCAGATGCCTGTCAAGAAATGGCCACTCTTCCAATCTCCTGCAGCTGTGCATGGCACTGGAGAATTTGGATGGGAGCTGCTGTTCCCTGACTCTTCCCAGAAGCCAGAGGCCCAGCATAGGATTCCTTCTGAGCCTTTTATGGCGCATACTCTCTCTTAGTGTGGTTCTGTTTAACTGCACCTTCCTAATCATAGCAATTAAATAAACTAGAACCTTTTAACTTATGTTGGAATGTATACAGTTCTTGTTTGAGCAATGCCTAAAATAAAATGCCAAGCTGACAGATTTTATTTGTTTTTCCTACAGCAGTGGATGTCTTCCCCGCCTTAACTCTCATTTCATGTAGGAGAAATTTGCAATGAGGCATGGCCCTAACACACTGAGCATAATTGTGACCAGTAGGAAACTTTGTAATGAACCAAGTCTGTAGAAGATAACTGGGAAGTTGATTGCCTTAGAAATTGGGGTGAGGTAACACAGATAAGTCGTGCCTCATTTTCTCATTCTTTTAAAAATTTGATAATTTAAGTGAAACATGAATGCTTTTAAAACTTTTGTTGTGCCTTCCTCCTGCTTGGTCCACAGTCTTTATCTGAAAGATCTTTGTTAGGTTAGATCAGAGTTATTAATAAATCCCCTACTGAAATTTTTGCTTCAGAGAAATAGAAACTAATTTTAATGGATGGAAAAAATGAGAAACTCCATTTCAGTGAATTATAAGCTTTTAGATGGCATGGCAGAGCTGACCCCAGCAACCCAGTGGCAAATAGACTTTATGGTGGGAAGAAAGTTGTGCCACAATGCTCATTAATAGGATTGAAACTTCCCAAGGAGTGAGAGGTTTCAGGAAGGAGAAAGCAAAGAACAGTTGCTAGAAACTGAAGATGGGAAAGGTATCATGACAGATAAAGAGATTTCCTCTTGACATTACCTATCAATTTACATTTTGTTGTTCAGGTTGTACACTGAGCACATTTAGAAGGCATTGTTTAGATGTGAATTGTGTCTCCTAGAGGTCTGAACTGCACAACCTATTGTATCTCTTCATCTCATTCCACTGATCTTAACATGGTAATCATGGGGATGCTGTGAGGACTATGAATGTGGCAGGGACTTTGAAAAGTGATTTTGCACATGCTGTGCCTACGTGACAGGCATCAGACATGAGAGTGTGTGCCTGGCAACAGTGAGGAGGCTCAGTAGCTTGGAGTTCATCAGGTCTATATGCACCAGGGACCCAAACCCTCTGGTAGTAAAAAAAGGGGGAAAAGATAAGGAGAATTGCTGGAGTAACTATCTTTGTTTCTGGTGATAATGGCTATTGTAAATGACAATTCTTCCCCACGTAAGTGGCTTCATACAATATGATTTCTTTGTCAGTCATGTAAGTTCCAAGTAGACATTTCTCCAAGAAGTGAGTCAGAGGCCCTGGGGCTTTCCAGCGTGTGGTTCTCACTTCTTCAGCAGGTGCCAGGCCTGCTGCAGGAGAAAGGGCATGTAGGATTATTCCTGAACAATCTGAATACCTGACCTCAAGTGATGCACCTGCTTAGCCTCCCAAAATGCTGGGGTTACAAGCATGAGCCACCATGCCTGGCCCTCTTACTCTTTTTTTTTTTTTTTTTTTGATTTTCTTTTTTTTTAAATTTTCTTTTCTTTTATTTTTTATTATACTTTAAGTTCTAGGGTACATGCGCATAACGTGCAGGTTTGTTACATATGTATACTTGTGCCATATTGGTGTGCTGCACCCATCAACTCGTCAGCACCCATCAATTCGTCATTTATATCAGGTATAACTCCCAATGCAATCCCTCGCCCCTCCCCCCACCCCATGATAGGCCCCGATGTGTGATGTTCCCTTTCCCGAGTCCAAGTGATGTCATTGTTCAGTTCCCACCTATGAGTGAGAACATGCGGTGTTTGGTTTTCTGTTCTTGCGATAGTTTGCTAAGAATGATGGTTTCCAGCTGCATCCATGTCCCTACAAAGGACGCAAACTCATCCTTTTTTATGGCTGCATAATATTTCATGGTGTATATGTGCCACATTTTCTTAATCCAGTCTGTCACAGATGGACACTTGGGTTGATTCCAAGTCTTTGCTATTGTGAATAGTGCCGCAATAAACATACGTGTGCATGTGTCTTTATAGCAGCATGATTTATAATCCTTTGGGTATATACCCAGTAGTGGGATGGCTGGGTCATATGGTACATCTAGATCTAGATCCTTGAGGAATCGCCATACTGTTTTCCATAATGGTTGAACTAGTTTACAATCCCACCAACAGTGTAAAAGTGTTCCTATTTCTCCATATCCTCTCCAGCACCTGTTGTTTCCTGACTTTTTAATAATTGCCATTCTAACTGGTGTGAGATGGTATCTCATTGTGGTTTTGATTTGCATTTCTCTGATGGCCAGTGATGATGAGCATTTTTTCATGTGTCTGTTGGCTGTATGAATGTCTTCTTTTGAGAAATGTCTGTTCATATCCTTTGCCCACTTTTGGATGGGGTTGTTTGTTTTTTTCTTGTAAATTTGTTTGAGTTCTTTGTAGATTCTGGATATTAGCCCTTTGTCAGATGAGTAGATTGCAAAAATTTTCTCCCATTCTGTAGGTTGCCTGTTCACTCTGATGGTAGTTTCTTTTGCTGTGCAGAAGCTCTTTAGTTTAATCATATCCCATTTGTCAATTACCATGCTCATGGATAGGAAGAATCAATATCTTTGAAAATGGCCATACTGCCCAAGGTTATTTATAGATTCAATGCCATCCCCATCAAGCTACCAATGACTTTCTTCACAGAATTGGAAAAAACGGCTTTAAAGTTCATATGGAACCAAAAAAGAGCCTGCATTGCCAAGACAATCCTAAGTCAAAAGAACAAAGCTGGAGGCATCACGCTACCTGACTTCAAACTATACTACAAGGCTACAGTAACCAAAACAGCATGGTACTGGTACCAAAACAGAGATATAGACCAATGGAACAGAACAGAGACCTCAGAAATAATACCACACATCTACAGCCATCTGATCTTTGACAAACCTGAGAGAAACAAGAAATGGGGAAAGGATTCCCTATTTAATAAATGGTGCTGGGAAAATTGGCTAGCCATAAGTAGAAAGCTGAAACTGGATCCTTTCCTTACTCCTTATACGAAAATTAATTCAAGATGGATTAGAGACTTAAATGTTAGACCTAATACCATAAAAACCCTAGAAGAAAACCTAGGTAGTACCATTCAGGACATAGGCATGGGCAAGGACTTCATGTCTAAAACACCACAAGGAACGGCCGCAAAACTCTTACTCTTTTTTAAAACCACACTGGGGGTGTAGAGACGTGTGACATCTTTCAGCTGTCTTCACCACATTTGCCAATTTTTTTCATCTTTTATTTAGTTTTGTTTACTAACAGGTACAAAGTCTGAAATTCTGTTGGCCAGGTCTGGCCGGGGCTGACATCATGTTGCTTAAGTTCTATTAGTCTAATCACTGTCATATGGCCACAGCCAACTTCAAGGGAAGTAGAGAGATGCAGACTGGCTGTCTGTCCAGGAAATGCAGACTGGCTGTCTGTCCAGGAGGAAGAGGAAATTAGGCTCTTGCATAATTTTGCCACCACCACCTGGATGTCTTCTTTTATGCTGGTAGAACATATACCAGCATCATCCTTGATGTGAACCTTCTGGATTCAGAAGCCAGACTGCATCCATACAGGATGTTTCCTTCCTCTACAAAGACTAGAATAAAAGTAGTGACAGAGGTGGAAAGATGACACACATAAGCACACGCGATTTAAATCTAAGTGGAAAATATACTTAAAAAATTAAATTATAGTATTGTATTTAGTTTCGAATGTTTACTCTTTCATATAATTTATAAGTTGTCCTTCTACTTATTTAATGGGACAACATCTGTTTCAAAGAGTTTGGACAAATATTGATTTATTAATCTGAAAGAAAGTGTTCGATTTTATTGGCTTTCCTGATTCCTGATCCAACTGGAATCTGTAGGAAATATCCATTTGATTCTCTCTGTCTCTCTGCTCCTAATGTTATTTTAATTTTTATTTAATTTTTATTTTTTGAGACAGATTCTTGTTGTTTCCAAGCTGGAGTGCAGTGGCATAATGTCAGCTCACTGCAACTTCTGCCTCCTGGGTTAAGGTGATTCTCATGCCTCAGCCTCCCAAGTAGCTAGGATTACAGGCATGCACCACCATACCTGGCTAATTTTTGTGTTTTTAGTAGAGACAGGGTTTTGCTGTGTTAGCCAGGCTCGTCTCCAATGCCTGACATCAAGTGATGCATCCACCTTGTCCAAAGTGCTGGGATTACAAGCGTGAGCCACCGCACCCAGCCCTCTTACTCTTTTTTAAAACCACACTGGAGATAGAGAAACGTCTGACATCTTTCAACTGTCTTCACCACATTTGCAATTTTTTTTCACCTTTTGTTTAGCTTTGTCTACTAACAGCTATAAAGTCTGAAGTTCTTTTCTGTTTCACTGTACTCACCACATTAAGCTTAATACTCTGAAAATACACACAGCTTTATGGAAACGTATCTGACACCTCTGTGTTCTCCCCACACTTCATTTACCTCTCTCTTTTGAAACTCTAGCAAAGAAACCCTTGCTTGGAAGTAGGAAACCTGGGATGTTTAGCCAGAGGGTCTTTTAATTTTCTTTCCTTCCTTTTTCTTTCCTTCTCTTCTGTCTCTTCCTTTCTTCCCCTTCCCGCGCATGCCCCTTTTTCTCTCTCTTCTAGGGAAAAAATAGACAGTGATTTTTTTCTTTCTTTCTTTTTTTGCCTGAGACAGAGTCTCACTCTTGTCGTCTAGGCTGGAGTACAATGGTGTGATCTCCGCTCACTGCAACCTCTGCCTCCTGGGTTCAAGTGATTCTCCTGCCCCAGCCTCCCAAGAAGCTGGGATTACATGCACTCGTCACCATGCCTGGCTAATTTTTTTGCATTTTTAGTAGAGACGGGGTTTTACCATGTTAGTCAGACTGGTCTCGAACTCCTGACCTCAGGTGATCCACCCGCCTTGGCCTCCCAAAGTGCTGGGATTACAGGCATGAGCCACTGTGCCCTGCCAACAGTGATCTTTTAACTTGAGCACTGGGGAACCTGGATTTCTTGTTCATGGGCTCTCACTGATGAATATTATTTGTGCTTTTATTTATGGCTTTACTAAGCTTAAGAATGTGTTTCACATGTCAACTGTGTGGCCAACTGCATCTGTGCCACTACTTGCAGTTCTTGTAGTGGGCATTGTGCCTGTGGTATTGCTGGGGTTTTCTGCATCATGGCATGCCTTTGTTTGTCTTGCACAGCTTCTCTGCCATTGTCAACTTTGAATGTTTTATTTAAATTCCACATTTTCCCATTATCCTCTGTAGGAGCTTTCTTAAAGAAATACAATTGGATAAAAGTTAAAGAACTTGTTATGCCTCTAGTTAAACACCTTTCACAAACCTTGGAAAGCTTTGCCCCTTATAGCACTCAGGTGTGTTATGCTTTTAATTAAATGTGGTGTTTGCTGTCATTTCTGTAAGTCATCAAGCAGCAGACCCTTGGACCGACACAGAATCCCATTAAAGCCTTGCTTCAATGGGAAAATCAGATTATACTCACCTCCTTTTGAATTACAATTCCTTTCCCAGGAATATAATTCATGGTAAATATAAGGTCATCTTGTACATTTGGTGATAGCTGCTCCTTCCTCTTCAGTGGTTAAGGTTAAACCGCTGGGCTTGGTTCTTGGGCAGTGACTGCCCATGCCTACTGTTGAAAGTTCCTCTGTTAGGTTTGCCCTGGCCACTCTGAGAAGACAGTGCTGGGAAAACTGCAGTCTTTCTCATCCCACCTCCCTGACGTCTGATCCTAGACTGACCTCTCAGTGTTTGACCAACACTGTTCCAACAGGTTTCTGTCTGCATAATAGCCTGGAGATGTCAGGTAAACACAAGCTGAGTGCACACCTTCTGGGGACTGATGAGAGCTAGAATAACCGAGAGAATGTAGACCTGCATTTTCACTGATTCCATTGAGCAGGCATGGCCCCAACACTCCACTTCTGCCTGATACTCATAAGGCACGCTCTGTTCTGAAGTTACCTTAGATGGTCAGGCCATTTATCAAGTTGCTGTCTACTTCCTCTGGGGCATATTCAATTAAAGATATTGAACTTCTCTTACTATTGTGTGCTAAGATTCAAGGGTCAAAAAAGCAGTAAGACAGTGTGTATTTGCCCTAAAGAAGCCCATATACCTAAGTGGTACTTATAAGGGGAGACAGACATAAACACAAGGATTTGTAATAGAGTGAGAAAATAAAGTGAGAAAGGGTATGTAAAGTGTAACTCAGAATATTCTCCAAAAGTCTGAACACAATAGGTATCTTCTGGATGGACAAAATGAACCCCAGTGTCATCATCCTGTATCTCTGGGGTTACTCAAAGGAAAATTCAGCTTGTAGAGTGGAGGAAAACTTTCCCTACTGTTAAACTGGATTATGAAAATATACTCAGTGGTGACAATGACTTACTTATTTAACTTAGTCATGGCCCCATGGATTATCATGAGGCTGCGGAGGGGGCCACTGGCTGCTCCTATTCTAACCCCACATAGAAATTGGCAGAGCTGATGACCGTTGGGGGGTGCAAACCCAGGATGTACATATCTAGGCCATGGTTTAACCTGGGTAATCTCATTCTACATTCTTTTTAGCTGGATAGTGGTCCTGTAATACTTGTTACAGCCCAGGTTTACACAACTAAATATAAGAAACTTTCTTTGTACTTTAGCGTCCATTTGACTCAACCACGTAAAATAAATTCTCTCCTTATATTCATCCAATCTCCTAGGACTCTTTCTTTAGAGCCTGTCACCTATTGTAGCTGGCACTGTGTCTTACACATTTGGGGTCCTCACTTAATAATTGCCTAATGAATAGGTAGATGAATGAATGGGTGAATACATTTATCGGTGCCAAATTTCCATGTTCTCATCTCTGTAAAAACCTATTGCGTGCCTGTTTCTCTATTTAGTCTGTGGCTCTCTCACAACTTATTAGCTAGTTATTTTCCATTCAAAGTCATGGGTAAGACATCTAGTCTTTAAAAACAGATTCAGCAAAAATTTTTCTCCTCTTTGTCAAAATCTCAAAGAAAGAAGGACGAGGAAAAGAAGAATCTAAATGTGATGATTAAACTGTGGCTGTGTCCTTCGTTTGCCTTGAATATGCTTGTTTTCTTTCCTTCTTCTGAGTAGACACATAAAGAATCACATTTGAGGGCTTTTTTTTTTTTTTTTAAATATGGATGAGTAACATCTGTTTTAACCTGAACGATTCAATGTGTTTTTTAAGAATCATGTTTACAGAATTAATTTGGTTATAAATATGAGAACAAATTTAGGATACAAATTTAACTCGATCTTTCCCTAAGGCAAGCTGATTCATAAAACCTGAAATATTGTTTTGGCCATGAAGTAATGTTTCCTCAAGCTTAATAAGTAAATGGAAGGAGAAAACCTAATAAAGCTCAAATCCCCAGCAGCTAAAAAGTTAACACCTTAGTGATGGAGAGCCAAAATAAGAATGGATGGAGTCGCGCCAGCACACAAGAGGTCCCAAACCTGCTAAACCTCTTTCTTAAAATTGTAACTCTTTTCTTTCAAGTTATTCAACCTTTCACCTAATAGGTGCCTTTTGCTGACCCTTGAACTATGGTTATTTGTATAGCATTGTGGTAATAGAGTTTGGAAATCTGAAAAACATTAAGCTAAATGCAAGGGTGTTGAGAAGGTGAAATTCTTTAAGTGAGCTGAAGAAATTCTAGCTGGAAGATTTAAACATGTTTCCCCGTAGGAGTAAGGGATAAGAAAAATATTGTGAGTCTTTAGAAACATTATCAAAGCATTTTAAATAAAGAAAAAGAAAGAATATTATTGACAACACAAATGTGTGAAGAGTGAGGAAAAGTAATGTTCTCTTCAGCAGCTATTTTTAAAATTTTTACAAAATAAAAACAGACTAGTCAAAAATTTAATTGATATGAAATGTATTGCCAGTAACACCAATACTAAAAAAAAAAAAAAAAATATTATTTTTTCAAGTGACCGCAATTCCCAATCTGTAATATGACTAAATGAGGAAGGCACAAGATTCCCAGAGAGGTTTTTCTTTCTTTGTCGGACTTAGTTTGATGGCGTTGTTTTATTATTTCTTCAAATGGGTTAAGGAGAAGAAAATGAGGACAAGAAATTGTGACTTCTTTGAAATAATATTAAAAGTATGCAACTGTCATTTGTTTTGACTACCCCAAAATATCATGATCTAAAATGAAAAAACTTGAGTCAGAGTGGCTTTTTATTTATAATATCATCATCGTCATCATCATCATCATCTAGATTTTGGGCCCTTCATTCACAATTTTAGCTTTAGGTATCTGTGGGTTTTCTTCTGCCAGAATTTTGGTGCTAATTCTTCTGTATTATTTGTGATTGTCTAGAATTTAATATCTAGTTGGCAAGAGAAGAGCTCCTAGTTTTTTAGTTGGGAGATGGGGATTGGCAGATAACGAGGGTTAAAATCAACCAGTGTATTATAATCTTGAATGACAGTAATAAAAGTGAATATTATAACACCACTTGAAGGGTCAGCTTTAGATACGGATTTCTGGAATAATTTGAGAGATTGAAAAGTGTTTCTAAGCACGACACCTGTAACCACATCTGCCTGTCTTCTATCTTCCTACCTACCTACCTTCTCACAGACTTGCTTTGTGCCTACATTACACAGTTTGTTCATTTATTCAATCAACAAACATTTTTGAGCATATATTTTATGACTGGTCCTGTGCAAAACCCCAGAAGGAAGATTGAAAGACAAAGCTCTCACATGATTTTGGATTAAGGTACTGAAGACTTTGGATAAATGCAAAATCTGATAGATAAAACACTGTTCTCTCTAAGTAGGTTTGGATCGATATGGGTTTTTAGTAGCAACAACACTGAAGCTGAAATGACGACACTTGGGTTTGAGGCCTACATTCTAGACCTAGATTTGTCACTGTCTGGTTAAGAACCTAGAATGGGCCAGTCCACTTCTCTCTCTCCCACACTCTAACCCAGTGATTAATTCTGTGCTCACCAAGTTTTATCTCTAAAAGGACTATTTGAAACACGAAGTCATTGTGGCACTCCTTAGCGCTGTCTTTCCTGTAGTTGCATTCCCAGAATATCATGTGTGAATCTCCAATATAGTAAGGAGCATACTAGGTGAGATATTTGCTAATGTGTCATTTTCTCCCATGTTCTTCTCATCTTCCTGCTCCCAGCTTCTAATATAATGCCTGAAACATAGTATGTACCAATTAAATATTTGAATCAATGAGTGAAGGTAACAACTATAATAGAAAGGAACTCTAGAAACAGAAACAGTATGAATTTGGCAGTGATTATAATCTCACCTAAAGAATATGCATTACGTGTTTTGCATATTTTATTATATAACAGAAATCGTCTGTGTTGGTGACATTTAATACAGGAGGCATTTTTCTCCTGCCATATGGCAGTGTAAGCCTATTAGAGTATGTTTTACAGTTTGTTGGAGGACGTGTCAAATCAGAGAAGAACCAATATATGCCCACCCAGTCACCACTGGCATATGCAGGAATAAACGTCTCCTTTCCAGGTCCCCCTGTACAGTTGATTCGTTGACACATTATCAGTTGCCTTCATGACAACAAATAATCTGAAACTTGTTTGATAATTTGTGTAAAACTCTCAGATCATTATGTCTACTGACATTAAACATCTAGGTCTATTCAGGTATTGATTACATTGCTGTTTCTACACACAGAATTAGTTGAACCATTTTTACACATCCCTCCAGTGAGTCTGTTTGGTTAAACAAGCAGGTATAAGTCATCTAAGATATTAATTCATCCAGTGTGCTTTATATAATGTGTACCCAACAAATGTTTCTAGAGTGTTTTTAGTGAGTTAATGATTTTGAATAAACTCCTAAGTATGAGTGTCTGAATATTACAAATTCCATGAGAAAGGGAGACTGGGTTGTCATCTAACTACAGAGAAACTCTTCAAAGAACAATCTCTGTGCATCAGCATGGGGCAAACAGTTGTATGTTGAACTGATGTGTGTGTCAATTTAGCAACCCATCAATGTAGATACTAACCAAAAATATAGAATTAGAACCTACTAACACTTTTGAGGTGGGTGTATGCATTACTTACGCAGATCTTTGCCTACTCTAAGAAGATATAGTCCTTGTCTTCATGTTTTCATTTCTTTTATGAGCTTCTTATTGGGTTGGATTGTGTAGGTCTGCTCAAAGGAGAAATACTGTTTTGAACTCCACACAAACTTCATGAGTTAACCCTTTTGAAAGAGAGGCATATCATATACTCTGATGGTGTTAGTCAATACAAGCTATAAAGGGAAACTTCTCAATAAATCATAGTGACTGCCTGCAACATTTCTTAATGTATTTCTGTAATCCTTCTTAAGAAAAATATATACAAAGGCACACAGTTATCAAATGCACACACTTTATTACTATTCAAAAAAACTTTACTATCCATGGTATTTTCTTATACTTTTTGTTCAAATCGGGAAACAACATTGACTAGATTGATGCGTTTATTGTGTTAGAATGATATTCAAGCAATGAAAATTTAAATGTTGACATGTTTATTGACAGTTGTACTTTAGTAAAAGGCATGCATGATTCTATTTATGGATTTATTGAGGGTAAATTAAGGGCAAGTATAGTTTTTCTTTCTTAGATGAAAAAAAAGTTCAGCCTATGTTTTAAAGAACCATCTGTCTATCCCCTTTCCTCATGGGGTTTTAAAAATGTAGAACCAAGGAATTTCATTGATCCTATTTTGCATCCCCAAGGATTTGCTTCTCTCTGTCCTTTCCCAAGTGTTTGTCATTTCCCATGAAGCTATATCCAACTTTTAAGTACATAGAGTTCCTTTCTTGCTTAATCCCATCATGAGGCTAGAACTATTCTTAGCCAGAGTTAGGCTTTCTTGTAATGATTGATGTTATATTTTTCCCTGTAAATCAGTATCATTAGAGATTATGACCAAAATTATATCAAAGCATTCTACAGCTCACTGTTCTTTAGAGGGCCAGTTCTTAGTTATAATTTTTTAAAGTGATCAATTCCAGTCCAAAACAGAATTATAACTTCCTCACCACACCTCCTAGTTTTCTTATAGTATTTTTACCCTCATTTCAGTTTCATGGGTATGGAGTCTCAGAGATCCTCTTTGTTTTCCACATATCTTTAGCCTTTTACTTTGTCACTGACTCCTATCAATACACCTTGGTAATTTGTTTTCGTTTGTCACATGCTTTTCCTTCCCACCGAGAAGGCTCAGGTTCAGATCCACATGGTTGCTCTTCTGTTCAGACTAATCTCTTAATTGAATTCTCAAGCCTTGCCCTTCTGTAAGCAGTTCTCCACACAGCTCCTTAAAATACAGCTTGGAAATTCTCATTTTTCCCAAGCACAATTCAAGAAACCCTTTGGATCCCACAACATAAATAACAAAAGCTACATTCTTACCTCTTGACCTTGCGACACAGTATGACTCCTACTTAAACTATCTGTACCTCTTTTTCCCGGTCCCTCACCCAGGACCAGTTCATTTTCCTTCTCGTCTCATATGAATGGGGTTTGCTAAATGGTGGAGAATGGGAGATGCTTGTCCATTACCATCCCTCCTATGTGGAAGACTCCTTCAATGGAAAATTCAGCTATAGAATATATTAAGGGTTTTGGGGTTGACAAGTCTGGATTTGAATCCCACATCCTGTCCTCTTCAAGTCATGCCAGTTTAAACACCTTAACTGGAAGATGGAGATAATACAGCCTTTGATGGATGAAATAGATGTCCATGTGAAAGTATGTGCTGGTATAATGGGGACAATTATTAATGAGTATTATTTAGGTAGTAATCAGGGTGAAAAGTTGTTTCCAGTTCTGTTCTTAACCCTGATGTGACAGTCTAACCAGCTGTGTTCATTGGGCTGGGTCCAGTCATCTTAAGGCCAGTTCTTCAGAGAGGGTCAAAGCTTGTGTTTCCGCTTTCCTAAGGGCCCCCAGATTAGCAAGAGTCTTGCTGGCAGGTGGAGTATCCATGCCTGGCAATTGTTCTCACTGGCAAATACCTTCTCATTAGTTTCTTCTAAATAGCATCTCACTTCAGATTTGCTCAAAAGAGCAGATTAAAGAAAGTGTGTGAACTTCGGCCTGGGTGTGAGATTGAAGAAGGAAGGCAATGACAAAGTGAAACTCTTTTTCCAAAGCGGTTTTGTCAGGACTGAATACTTGTGAAAAAAGATCTTCCTCATTTTTTAAAATTTCCCTTCCATTCATTGAAGACTGTGTTGCAGCCTGAAAAGACACTAATCAAAAACTGAAACCGGATAACTCTTTTTACTACTTCCTATGAATACAGGAAAATATCTTGAAATTAATCAAAGTAAGGTGAATAATTTAACCAGAACACATAATAAATATGTAACTCTGGTTATATTAAGAACCCATGGAGAAATATATTAGTCTCCACTTACAGCAAGTGAGTAATAATATTAACAAAAATAACAATACTTGACTGACACACCAGCGCATTTGGTCCTTGTGGCAATCCTATCCAAGAAACAGACCATGAATCATGTTTTTAAAAACAAAGATGGCACTTTCCCCAAACATCAGTCTCTTCGTTACGGATCGAAAAAATAATTTTTGACTTACAGCAGCTACAAACAAGAGGCCACATTTTGAATTATTACTTTCTTTTGAGTAAATCTAATTTTAAAAAGAATATCAAATATGTTTTATAGACATATGTAACATTTTTATTATGGAGAAAATGTAAGGTAGTTCCTTTTCAAGGGAAAAGGTTTAGAAAATACACATTATGAAAATATGAGCTAAAAATGTTTGCTTATTACTCGTAGAACTCTCGTTCAATTATTGGTGCATTTCTTTTTGTTGCATTTTCTGCTATGTATTTATTTGTGTGTATATTTGAAATTATAGTTTTACATAACTCCTCTGATTCCATTTAATATCATAGCATGATGTATTATAATATCTTTAATAATCTTTGAAAACAAGATGCTTGACAGTTTCTTGACATAGCATAATAATGTAATTAGCTAATCTTTTTGAAATGAAAATCTAGGTTTTTCACAAAAAAGTATTTTTACTAGGATGAAGTTTTCTAGTTGTTTTCAACAACTACCTTTAATTACGGAGGAAACTTTCTCAGAAGCACAACTATTATGTCAGAATATATAAACGTTTCAACAACTTTTTACATATTTCCTCCAAGAATAGTTTTATTTAAACAAATTCATAATCACTACAATATCTTCAGAAAGTGTCTTGAACAGGTAGTGTATATACAGTTTTCATTCCAAAGTTATACATATAGAAAAAGAAGCAAATGATTATTTAAATAAATGTGTCTGTTTGATCATCACTGCTGCCTAAGGACCCGGCACCCTGTAAGTCATCCTCTACATTATAATTATAACCCATACCAGGAGAGGAAAAACCAGACAACTTCCCTTGGGGATTAGTCAGCACCTAGTTTGTACATTACCTCTATAGAGGAAATTGTGTGCCAGGTGAGGTCTGGGTGATATAATACTGCTCGAGGGCCCTCATCTTTTATTCCCACGTCTTTCTTGGCCTCCTGGTGACCAAAGTGCCTCTCATCCTCCAAGCTCATCAGTTCCTTGGGACCTGGGTTGGATCCCCTTTTCTGTGCACTTTATTCTACTCATCACAGTGCATTCCACTTAGGAACTATTGGAGATCAATAGTTTTGTCTGGTTCTGTTTTTTAATACCAAGTTCAAACTACCTGTCTGCATTAAAATGAGTGTTCAGGAAACTGTGTTAAATGACTGAATGTATTTTCTAAGTTATTAGTGAATGGAAAAATTTTCAGTGACCAAACTGCATTGATGAAAATTTCTCAACTCTAGTAGAGCCCCCGATTATACTGTGTTTATCCTGAAAAGCCTTAATAGGCATGAAAAGGACTCAATATATTGCAATCATGCTTCCTTAGGTATCCATAGCATTTCTCCTTTTTGTCTATTTTTAACGTAATGAATTTTTTATTAATAAAGGTGGTGTTTTAACTGCTAATGTCCCTCCTTTTTCTGTTTTAATGAGAAAATGGAATATGTTGAAAAGGAAAGGTTTTAGCTGCTTTTTTTCTGGTTGAAAATAGAAGCGTATAGATTGCTTTTTTATTTGTGTACTAAGGATATTATTTAGGAAATCAGCTTAGTGTTCAGGAAGCCTTCTCATGAACACTATCTGGTAGGGTCACCATGGTTAAGCATTTTGTCGTCAGTTAAATTATTTTTTAATTAAAAATTTTCTTGTAAGTTATTTATGCATTTACTTCTTTATTAAGTGGAAAAAAATAAAGTGAGTGCTTCATAAGACTGGCCAAGGGAAAAACACACAATAGTTTATCCTTTGCTTGGAGAGAGTGAGCCTAATACTGAGAATAGTTTTAGATCTATAGAAAAATTGAAAAGATAGTGCAGAGAGCCCCCATGCATCCTGCCTCTATTTTCCCCTATTATTCATGTTTTACATGAGTGTGATACACTTGTCACAATTAATAATGTATCACAATTGATACATTATTAAGAAACAGTATACATTGTCAGATTTTATCCAATGTCCTTCTTATACCATATTACATTTAGTTGTCATGTTTCTAGGCTTTTCTTGGCTAGGACATTTTCTTAGATTTTCCTCTTTTCAATGACCTTGAAAATTTGAGAAGTACTTGTCAGATATTTTGTAGAATTCCCCTCAACTGAGATTTGCCTGATATTTTTCTTATTATTCCACTAGAATTATAGTTTTTAGAAGGAATACTACAAAGATAAAGTGCCATTCTCATAATGTCATGTCGAAGATATCTGCTATCAACATGGCTTGTCAGGTTTTTCCTCTGTATAGTAGTTATTTTTCTCCTCCTCCTATTTTTCTCACTCTTTGGAAGACAATATTGTGCATAGCACAATAGTTCACACACTAAAGGTGTGAGGAGTTAGAATCAATCTCATTGAGTGTGGATTCTTATGTACATTATTTGGATTTTTTTTTGCATAGGAAATTTGTATCTAATTCCCACATCCTTTGTTGAAAAAATTATCCTTTCTCCATTGAATTTCCTTTGCACCATTGTCAAAAGTCAGTTGACGATATTTGAATGGGTCTCTTTCTGGGCTGTCTATTCTGTTTCATTGCCCTGTGCATCTGTTCTTTCACCAATACCATGCTTGCTTGAGTACTGCAGCAGCATTTATTAAGTTTTGAAATCTGGTAGTGTGAGTCCTCCAACTTTTTCTTCTTCAGAATTACATTGGTTGTTGCAGTCTTTTGCCTTTTCACAGAAAGTTTAGATGCAGTTTCTCAATATTTATGTAATAGTCTGATGGAATTTTGATTGTTGATTGAGATTGTGTGGAATCCCTAAATCAAATTGGGAAGAATTTACATTATTGAATTAAATCTTCCAATCCATGAATATGTAATACCTCTCCACATACTTAAATGTTCTTTGATTTCTTTCATCGTGTTTTGCAGTTCTCTATATATGGGCCTTGTATCATATTTTGTTAGTCTTGATTGCTTTTTTGTGTTTATGCTGTTGTAAATAATATTTTTTATAAATTTCACAAATTCCAATTGTTCAATGCAGATATATAGAAAAGAAATTTAGGCTTATATATATATATATGTGTGTGTGTGTGTGTGTGTGTGTGTATGTATATATATATATATATATTTTTTTTTTAGATGGAATCTCGCTCTGTTGCCCAGGCTGGAGTGCAGTGGCACAATCTTGGCTCACTGAAAGCTCTACCTCCCGGGTTCACGCCATTCTCCTGCCTCACTCAGCCTTCTGAGTAGCTGGGACTACAGGCGCCTGCCACCATGCCTGGCTATTTTTTGTATTTTTAGTAGAGACGGGTTTTCACCTTATTAGCCAGGATGGTCTCGATCTCCTGACCTTGTGGTCCGCCCGCCTCGGCCTCCCAAAGTGCTGGGATTACAGGCGTGAGCCACCGCACCCAGCCATATATTGATCTTAGATCTTATGATCTTGCTATTCTAGCTTATTAGCTCCAAGAGATTGTGTTTTATGGATTTTTTTTTTTTAGATTTGTTGGATTTTTCCACATAGATGATCCTGTCATCTGCCAATAAAGACAGTTTTACTTGTTTAATTATTTCTTTTTAATAGTACTAACTTTTTTTTGAGATAGAGTCTCATTCTGTCATCCAGGTGGGTGTGCAGGGGTGTGTTCATAGCTCATTGTAGTCTTAAACTCTTGAGCTCAAGGTATTATTCTGCCTCAGCTTCCTGAGATGCTAGGATAAGAGGTACATGCCACCATGCCCAGCTAATTTTTCGTTTGTAAAATTTTGGTAGAGATAAAATTTTGCTATGCTGTCAAGGCTGGTCTCAAACTCCTGGTCTCAAGTGATCTTCTGCCTTGGCTTCCCGAAGTGTTGGGATTACAAGCGTGAGCCACTACACCCAATTCCTTTCCTATTTTTATACAGTTCTTTTTTCCCCCCTTTGCTCTAGCTAGGACTTCCAGTATAATATTGAACAGGAGGGGTGGGAGAGAACATACTTGCTATGTTCCTGATCTCAAAGGGGGAAATGTCTAGTCTTTTGCCACTCTGTATGATGTTAGTTCTGAATTTTTGTAGATTTAAAAAAAAAGTTAGTTTTGCTAATCATGTTTACTGTGAGGTTTTATCATGAATTTTATTGGATTTTGTCAAATGCTTCCTCTGTATAAATTCATATGATCATATGATTTTCCTTCTTTAGCCTATTTATGTCATGAATTGATTTTCAAATGTTGAAAATCATTCAATACAGCCCTGCATTCCTAAAATACATCCCACTTGGTTGCAATGTATAGTTATTTAATACATTGTTGAATTTAATTTGCTTGTATATTCTTGATGTTGTGCCCATTTCCATGAGAGATATTGGTCTGTCATTTTACTATGCTGTACTGTCTTTCTCTGGTTTTGGGATTAGGATGATGGTAATGCTGAACTTAAAGAATAAAGTTGGGATGTATTCCTTCTGCTTCTATTTTCTAGAAAGGATTGCAGATAATTGGTGTTGTTTCCTTTTGAATATTATGTAGAATTTGCCAGTAAAACCATTTGGGCCTGGTGCTTTTTCTTTGAGGCTATTAATTATTGACTGAATTTATTTAATAAATGTAGAGATATTCAGATACTCCATTTATTTCTGTTAGTAGGAGATTTCACAGTTTGTGCCTTTCAATGCGTAGGTCCTTGTCATCTAGGGTAGGAAATTTGTGAGCATAGATTTTCTCATTCTGTTCCTTTGTTATTCTTTTAATGCCCATATAATATGTAGTAATAATACCTCTTTCATTTCTGATATTGGTAATTAGTGTCATTTCTCTTTAGTTCTTGGTTAGCTTGGCTAGAGGTTTCTCTATTTTATCAAACTATTCGAAGAACAAGTTCTATGTTTGGTTAATTTTCTTTTTCTGTTTTCATTTTCACTGATTTTTGTTACAAGTTTTATTTCTTTTCTTCTACTTGCTTAAATTGTTCTTCTTTCTCCAGTTTCCTAAAATGGAAGCTGAGGTTATTAACTTTTAGTATTTCTCCTTTTCTAATACACTCCTAATACACTGAATACTATAAATTTGCCTCATGCATTGCTTTTACTATACATAACCTTTGGTAAGTTGTATTTTTATTTTCATATAGTTTAAATAATGTTTTAGTTTCTCATGACTTCTTTTTGACCTATGGATTTCTAAAAATCCATGGATTTGGTTTTGTGGTTTAATTCACAAATACTGATTTCTATTGTTATTAATTCTACTTTAATTACACTGTGGCCTGAGAACATACTTTGTATGATTTCTGTTCTTTTAAATTTGTTAATACAGGTCTTCAGTTTTTTAAGCCAAAATTCATGTTGTATCAGTGTACTCAGTTTCAGTTTCTAAGGTTTGAGTAACTCTAACCATACTTGTAAAGTGGCATATTAAACATAATGCCCAGTTATTGAATTAAATAAAAATTGTAATGGCCAAGCAGATTATCATTGCTGGCATTTGCTGCAGGAGGGCATTATGGAAAGTCAGTGTGGCTTGCTTAATGTGGAGGTTGAGCCTAAAGACAAGGCAGGGTACACTCTGTGAATTAAGTCTCTAATATCAAGAAGCAAGGAAGCTATGATTGTATCTTCAGTCTTCTAACTCATCAGTGGAAAATCTTATGGGTTAGAGGATCAAAACCTCTGTGTAAGGACTTGAACTGATTTTGGAAGCTATAAATAATAAATTTGGCCCTCAAGCTGTGAGCCTGGGATGTTCCTCATCCTAAAAAAAAAAGGAAATGATTCTGGTACATTAGTAGGAGTCAGTGAGGATACCTTCCTCATAATAGATCAAGAGACATCTGATCCTGTATTTTTGTTTCACCTTTCTTCAGTTCTAGTTGATTATTATATTTTAATCATATCTTCCTTGCCTCTGTCTTGTGCTCTTTCATGTGACTGGCAACTCAAACTTGCTGACTTTCCCTGAACACCTTTTGTGCCTCCATGCTTTTGTTTTATCTGTCCTACTGGGATATTATACACATATCCTCGTGGGTTCAACTCTTATATCTTACTTAAGACGTAAGTCAAATAATCTTCCAAGCTCTCATAAAAGTTGGTTAGCACCTCTGTCATGACACATTCTATTTAATATCTTGTATATTTATCTCGTTACTGCCTAATCTACTCTAGTAGAAGGAAAATTCAGGTATATAGGTATTTAAAAGTCTTATTAGGTAAATAAGTAAATTAGGGCACTGTGTGATTATGTTTTACTTAATAATAAGTGAACAGCTATACGATGTAGTTAAATATACAGTTTAAAGTGTGATAGTCCTGTATCTTCCTAATGGGATCAACAATAACAGGATCAGAGTTGTGTCCAAGTTAGATGATATTAAAGAAATAGTACAGATAGGACAAAATGAAATGAACCTGAGGGAGAAGGAGGAAAGGTTTTGACATGTACTGATGGAGAATTGAAGCTCAGGTTAGGACACCTGAATGGGAGGTCATTTGCCTAAGAGGAAAAAAAAAAAGTGTAACAGTAATGTTTTTAGCCAGGTGCAGTGGGGATTATGGCTAATGACATTAACCTGTAAAATGTTTGTATTAAAGTGGTACATTTGGGAAAACTAGGGACGCTATCCTTCAGGGAATGCATTTTTAGTAAACTGATCTAAAACCATTGTCCTTTCAGTGATCTAAAATCAGTGAAACCATTTTGATGTCAACAAATGGCTTATGAGACTGGAGAAACTTTATTCCCTGAGACTTTTCTTCTCCAGGGGGGAGAGCTATGAAGAAGAATGAGAAGTTGGCTCCAATCAGCTCTTTAACATCAAAAAGATGGAGACGTGATCAGATCTTTATTTTAATACACTGATATAAGGAAGTCTCTTAGAGTCTGAATAGAAATCCTAAGGATTTGAGCTAATTGTAGAAATCTTAAATGGTAATTCAGTCCTCACATTGTGGCTCTGGAAAGTTCAGCCAAATATAAGGGGATGACTTATATACAGCCTGTACCTGGCAAAATAATACATCTTCCTCCAGTCATGGTTATGCAGTTGATCTCTGTGCAGTTATTTAGAGGAGTGGATTTCAAACTTAGCTGATCACAAATAACCTGCTTAAAAATAGGCAAAGACATTGAATGGGCATTTCTCAAAAGAAGACAGACTCTTGATCAATAAATGTAAGAAAAAGTTCTCAATATCACCAATCATCAGATATCTAAGTGCGCATTAAAAGCAGGGTGAGACACCACTTCATTCCAGTTAAAATAGTTATTATAAAAAAGATGAAAGATAACAAGTGTTGGCGAGAATGTGGAGAAAAGGGAACACTTACATACTGTTGGTGGGAAAGTAAATTAGTGGAGCCATTACAGAAAACAGTTTGGAGGTTCTGAAAAAAATTAAAAGTAGAACTACTGTATGATCCAGCAATCTTACTTCTGGGTGCATATCTAAAGGATGTGAAATCAGTATGTTGAAGAGATATCTGCACCCCATGTGTATTGCAGCACTATTCACAACAGCCAAGATATGGAATCAACATAAGTATCTATCAGTGAATGAACGGATGAAGAAAATGTGACATATAACCACAGTGAAATGTTACCCAGCCGTGAGAAAAAATAAAATCCTGTCATTGTCAACAACATGGATGGAACTGGAGGACATTATGTTAAGGGAAATAATCCAGGCAAAGGAAGACGAATACTGCATGGTCTCACTTCTAGGTGCAATCTAAAGAAGTGTAACTCCGAAGCAGAGAATAGAATGGTGATTACCAGGGGCTAGGATGGGGGTGGTAGGAGATTGGAGAGATACTGGTCAGAAAGACCCAAAATTTCAGTTAGATAGGAGGAATAATTTCAAGAGATATATTGTAGAGCATGTTGACTGTAGTTAATAATGTACCATATTGCATTTTTTGAAAGACAGTAAATTTTAAGTGTTCTCACCACAAAAAATAAGCAGGTAAGATAATACAT
The DNA here is from genome assembly GCF_002776525.5 of Piliocolobus tephrosceles. Taxonomy (NCBI): domain Eukaryota; kingdom Metazoa; phylum Chordata; class Mammalia; order Primates; family Cercopithecidae; genus Piliocolobus; species Piliocolobus tephrosceles. The sequence continues at coordinate 132,843,321 of NC_045439.1, forward strand.
ATGTTGATTACCTTGGTTTAGCCATTCCACAGATATACATATTTCAAAACCTCTTTTTGCACACGATTAATGTGTGCTTTAGTATAATTAATTAATTTCAAAAGGAATCACCTGGATAATGTATAAAGTGCATAAATTCTCTAGAAAAATCAACAGATATACTTATTTAGTAAAAAATGGGATCTAGCCCAGAAATATGCATGTTTTAGAAATGATCAAGTGTTTCTGATGACCAGCCAAGTTTGAGAAGTCCTGAGTTAGATGCCATCGGAGAAGCAAGGGAACATAACCTTTAGTGGTTGCGTGTTTGTACATAAAATCTTAAGAACCTAGATGAAAACAATGGAAAGTCATAATAGAAATGAGGAAGAAGTATCATCTCTGGACTGCCTTGTCCAGTAATAGAGATTCTGAGCATAATTTCTTTATTCTTTCAGCTTATATTTTTAATACTGTTATCTAGCAACAGTATCTCCAGTATTTAGTCAATGCCCTCATCACCTCCCTGCCAACAACAACAGCAACAACAAAACGAAACAGGTAAGGAGCAAAAAGGGAATGAAAGAAAAAGCAAGGAAGCAAGAGCATTTCTGTTTATTAACATATTTTCTAAGCAAATGGAAATATTCCTATTTTTAATTTTATATCTTACTAAAGTCAATTTAATGCAAGAAATGTGAGGTTAGCAAAGCCTAATATAAGGCCATTTTTAAAAAGCTTTGATAAGACGATATGAACCAAATTTTTTTGCAAACCCACACTATGTTGGAGAGAATATCTTGTTCCTTAGTTCCTCTTTGAATTTCTTAAAATGGTGAAAGAGAGGCTGGGTGCAGTGGCTCACACCTGTAATGCCAGCACTTTGGGAGGCCAAGGCGGGTGGATCACCTGAGGTCAGGAGTTAGAGCTCAGTCTGACCAACATGGAGAAACCCCTTCTCTACTAAAAATACAAAACTAGCTGGGCATGGTGGCGCATGCCTGTAATCCCAGCTACTCGGCAGGCTGAGGCAGGAGAATCACTTGAACCCGGGAGGCAGAGGTTGCAGTGAGCCAAGATGGTGCCATTACACTCCAGCCTGGGCGGTAAGAGCGAAACAACCAACCAAAAAAAGAAAAAAAAGAAAAGATGAAAGAGAATCACAACAATTAATTCTTGGATGACCTGTAAATTGGTGAATTCCAAACTGCAAAATCAGGTTCTGGTCCAAGCAGTGTGGCTCCCTTGGGGCTCCTCTTGGGAACCATCTTATGGCTTCTTTCATGTTGGAGCCGGAACAGTCAGCTGAATCAGCCTACCTCCTGCATTTTATGTTCCCCAGTGATGTTCTCAAACCCTATCTTTCCTGTAGGCTACTGAAGACTCTCTGAATGACTGCAGGTAAAATATATACCACTCACAGATTAAAAGTCAAAACCAGAACATTATATATAGAAAAAAAGTAGAGCAATAAAGACTCTCAAGCCTTCTAGGTAATTTAGGCAGCTGTCATAGCTTCCAACCCTTCCGTCCCCATTCTACCATGATGGGCTTGTCTTAAAGGAGACATATATGCATGATTTATTATTAAAAGTTAAATCACCAATGTTTTTCTAAATTATAAGCAAAAGAATTCTGAATAGTTCATCAAAATCCTCTGGACCAAACATTGCAGTGGGAGAAAAGCACACACTTTTTCTCTTGTTTTGTGAAACGTGGCTCTGAAAACTGAAACCTAGGGGAGGATTCGTGTGTGTGTGTTCAAGAGTGCCTATATTTCTCTCTGTCTCCTGAACAGTGTCCCATTACACAGCCCTGAAGCCTGGTGTTGTGTTCTTGTTCTTATTTATTCCATCCTAGTAAGGGAGACCTTTCTGTCCCTCCTCTCTTCCCTTCTCCCTGTGGTTCCCAGAGAGGAACGTGAGTTTTCAAAGTGTCAGAACAGCGTCAATGCTGATGTATAGGCCACAGTTGTTTCTCTCAAAAGGCCTTCAGAGCCCTCCCTTCTCCTCTGTTCCCTTCAAGTTGAGAATGATTCATCAGCTGGCCTTTAGCAAGAAAAAAGGCCAGCCTAGGGTCTCGGGCCTTTGACCTCTGTGAAGAGAAAGGTCACACTGAGAGCAACTGTGCAAGCTCCAAAGCTGGAGACACAGGCATAGAAACCCGAGGCGGAGGCGCCGGGCGAAGCGGAGGGGGATGGTGGGAAAGAGTGGGAGTTTAGAAAAGTTAAGAGTATATTTCTAAGAGACTCAGTGGATCAGCTGACAACTGGGGTCAAGGGTCATATTTATGCTTGATTCCCTGAACATGTTACAGTAACATCTGCTTGTTGAGAGTCTTCAGGGAGCGGGCCTGGGGACCAAGTGCTTCTGACCTCTTTCCACAAAAGGGGACAGGCTAAGAGATTAGGGGTTCCTATTAACGTATGTGTTTGACTTAACGACTCTCCCCACCCTCTCCTGGGCATGATTTGTCAGCTTCACCCCATTTCATTTTATAATCTTGCTAAATATTTAAATGAGCTCCATGGTTGTCAGTGGAGCAGCATCTGAAACTGCAGAAAAGAAAATTAGATTTCTGTGGGTGCAAATCTTGGTGAAAAGTATAGAATGAGAAAGATTAAGAGAGGAAGAACAAACCCAGGAACTGCTGTGTGGTAGAATGGAGTCAGTTCACAAAAACCTCTCAATTTAGCACATCACCAGCAGAATGAAAAGTCAGTTGTAATTGTGTAACAAACTTCCTAACAAGAGAGACAATTTGATCATTCATCGTCAGGAGGTTATAACTTTATGTGGTGTTTTACCTCAGTCATTGATGTCCTAAGCTCAACATGAGGACAGAACTCACCATCCAGGGGAGGTTGAACTATGAACATTGATTTCACTCTTTTATTGACCTTTTTTGTTTGAGTCACTTTTATGCTCTTTATGCTCCTCTAAAAGTCTTAGGTTTTATTTTCTCGTGTCACCAAAGACAGAAAAAAATAAATAGATTTATAAATAAAAATAAATACATTTTAAATATGTAAAATGCCGTATTTCCAATGTCTCTGGCCAAATTAATAATTAATGAAAGCATAAAGTAGTTACTGGAAAATGGGGGTGAAACAACAAAAAATGCACTAAGCTGCTAAATTCTTTTAATTTTTTAAAAATTATTTTGTGAGTACATAGTTGGTGTGTATATTTATGGGGTACATGAGATACTTTAATGTAGCAGTGCAGTAAATAATAACCACATCATGAAAAATGGGGTATCATCCTCTCAAGCACTTACCCTTTGTGTTACAAGCAATCCATTTATACTCTTTAACTTATAACATGTACAATTATTGACTGTAGTTACCCTTTTGTGCTGTCAAACACTAGGTTTTATTCATCCTTTCTATTATTTTTCTTACCCATTAACCGTCCTCACTTGCCCCCAAACCCCCACTACTTTTTTTTTGTTTATTTCCCAGAAGAACATTTGTGTGTCTACTGGCTTCTAAAACACACATTTTGCATTGGTTACAATTACTCAGGTTATGTGTTCCCATTTCCCATAATTTTTGCATGGAAGTTTCTGGAAGGACTCAGCTGGGTTTTATAAAATCTCTTGGTGCCACTGCCGGCTTTTATTTCAGAAGCATACATACTTGATGCCTTAACCACTAGCATGACTTTTTGTTTTAACCTAAGGATTCCCGTAGAGGAATAAAACCTGGGAGTGGGGGAAGAAGCTTAGAAAATAGACGATATTATTTTTAGCTAGAAAAGAAGTAAAAATAAGCAAGTGAGTGGTATCACGTAATACAGCCTCCTCTGGGTTCCATGCATAACAAACTTCATGCAGTCTAACTTTCCATGTAACTTCATGAAAACAATCTGTTTGCTATTTATATGCAATTGCCTTGGGGAAACCAGCTCCATGGAGGAGAATAGATTGTTCCAAGGTGAATTGGATGTGAGTGTATGGAGTCTCTTCAAAGGCAAGGTCTTGGATGTGTGTGTTCATGTGTGTGCACGCGTGCGCACACTTGAGGTCAGGGTAGTTGGTGGTGGGGTGGGTGATGGGAGCTGTTCAAAACCACTTTGTGATTATAAATAATAAAAAAAATTCAATCGGAAGTGCGTTCTGCCAAACTTCACAATAAACCTCCTAGCAGGACATTGAGATTTTCTTAATCAGGGTCAGACCCACAAGCATAAGGCCAATGAGTTCAGTGGGAAAAACGACTCTTCTTCCCAGTTTTTTTTTTTCTTTCTTTTTTTCTTTCATTTGGAAGGAACCTCCTCATATACATGCAGAGCAATTTTCCAGTACATTAACCCAGGAGGGATCCTCTCTCCGTCAGCTCAAGAGACAGAAAAGTTGAGAAACAGGGTGAAGGGAAGATGGATGGGCCTGGGATATGAGAGAGGACAGTTTTTCCACTGTCCTGCCCTGTACACCTAGGACAAAGACTTCATTGACTGCAATGCTTGACATCAGCCTCATAAACTAGTAGTCAGCACAAAAGGTCTGACACTTGAAAGTACCAGTCCCTGCCTTCTTTCTATTGCAGCTGTGCACGGGGGTTGGGCCCAACAGTGGTGTCCCTTTGTCAGCCCACAGGACAAGAGGTGAAGATAAATAGTGTTGACTTTAATGTAGTCACACAATTTTGCTATTTCCCAAAAGACAACATTTCCTCCCAGGCCCCACATCATGGGCCCAGGAGAAAGAAGTATCTTCCCTTTAGTCGGGGAGTAAGGGTGGACTGGGCTGGGATCCTGATGAGCGTGTGGAGTGGACATGTGGCTTGAGGGAAAAGGGTAGATGAAGGACAAGTGCAGAGTCATGGGATCTGCTCCTCATCCTCTCTGGGGAGATGGTTTGGTTTTCAGGCATTCCAGCTTGGTCACAGTGGTTTCTTTCATTTTCTCGAGTTCTTTGGAAATGGCCCTAGAGGGGGAAAATATGGACACAGGAAGGAAGGCTGAAAACATGAACAAGTATATGATTTAAAAGAGTTTTAAAAACCACTGTGGTATCTTTCTGTTTATCACAAAGCCAGAAAGTAAAATGCTTCCCTGAGAGCTTTTTGGTAATATGACTTTTTTTTTTCTTCTTTTTTTTCTTTTTTTTTGTTATTATACTTTAAGTTCTAGGGTACATGTGCATAACGTGCAGGTTTGTTACATATGTATACTTGTGCCATGTTGGTGTGCTGCACCCATCAACTCGTCAGCACCCATCAATTCATCATTTATATCAGATATAACTCCCAATGCAATCCCTCCCCCCTTCCCCCACCCCATGAAAGGCCCCGGTGTGTGATGTTCCCCTTCCCGAATCCAAGTGATCTCATTGTTCAGTTCCCAACTATGAGTGAGAACATGCCGTGTTTGGTTTTCTGTTCTTGTGATAGTTTGCTAAGAATGATGGTTTCCAGCTGCATCCATGTCCCTACAAAGGACGCAAACTCATCCTTTTTTATGGCTGCATAGTATTCCATGGTGTATATGTGCCACATTTTCTTAATCCAGTCTGTCACAGATGGACACTTGGGTTGATTCCAAGTCTTTGCTATTGTGAATAGTGCCGCAATAAACATACGTGTGCATGTGTCTTTATAGCAGCATGATTTATAATCCTTTGGGTATATACCCAGTAGTGGGATGGCTGGGTCATATGGTACATCTAGTTCTAGATCCTTGAGGAATCGCCATACTGTTTTCCATAATGGTTCAACTAGTTTACATTCCCACCAACAGTGTAAAAGTGTTCCTATTTCTCCATGTCCTCTCCAACACCTGTTGTTTCCTGACTTTTTAATGATTGCCATTCTAACTGGTGTGAGATGGTATCTCATTGTGGTTTTGATTTGCATTTCTCTGATGGCGAGTGATGATGAGCATTTTTTCATGTGTCTGTTGGCTGTATGAATGTCTTCTTTTGAGAAATGTCTGTTCATATCCTTTGCCCACTTTTTGATGGGGTTGTTTGTTTTTTTCTTGTATATTTGTTTGAGTTCTTTGTAGGTTCTGGATATTAGCCCTTTGTCAGATGAGTAGATTGCAAAAATTTTCTCCCATTCTGTAGGTTGCGTGTTCACTCTGATGGTAGTTTCTTTGACTTTAAAACAAGCACTGAAGTAGATGCAAGAATTCAAGAGTCCTATGTGCTGAAGGGAGGAATTGATCAGGTGTGTGGTCTGCTGCATTTGATTGTTGTTATAATTATTCATTATTTAGCTGGGCATCAGGATAGGTAACAAGTTTTTGTATTATTTCCTCCAGTGTCAGGGAGGGAAAAATTTGAAATACTGAACACAGAACTCATCATTGGGGCTTGATGGATTATGACCAAGTTAGATTGGCTGCAGAGGCTCACCCTGCCTGAACATCACCTTAACTCCCTTAACTACTCTGACTGCAGCGTGCCACTGTGATTCTGCCTTTTTTCTCTCTAGAGAGACTATTTGGAAGATAACATGTGAGCCATCCCCAGTCATAAGTATCTGTCTCCAGTCGGAGCTCTTCATAGTCAAAGTGGACTCCACGAGCTCAGAGCATTCAAACTCCAAAGAGCAATCCAAAAGTATTTTAGGTACAGAACGAGGGAAATGTGGAGGCTCAAATACTTATAGACCCCTCATGGCCAGGCTGAAGCAAAGTCAGAACTGAGACATAAATGCCAGAAGGGAGTTATATTTAACCACCAACAGTGGAACTCAGATCAATCACACGTTAGCTGGGTTTAACAACTGGCTGAATTTTCTTTTTCATTCACCTGTCAAGCTGACAAGTTTAGAGCTCCCTCCTACTTATAGGAACCTCATTGTGTCATTTGAGCATATCATTTAGAAATTACTGATCCTGGCCAGGCCCGGTGGCTCACGCCTATAATCTTACTTAGCACTTTGGGAGGTCAAGGTGGGTGGATCACCTGAGGTCAGGAGTTCAAGACCAGCCTGGCCAACATAGTGAAACCCTGTCTCTACTGAAAATACAAAAATTAGCTGGGCTTGGTGACGTGCGCCTGTAATCTTAGCTTCTTGGGAGGCTGAGGCAGGAGAACTGCTTGAACCCTGGAGGCACAACTTGCAGTGAGCTGAGATTGTGCCATTGCACTCCACTGGGCGACAGAGTGGGACTCTCTTAAAAAAAAAAAAAAAAAAAAAAGGAAAAAGAAAAAAAAGTTACTGATCCAGGGTATTTTTAAAACTCCATTCTATACAACTCTGCTATAATCTCATTCTAGAGATCATTTCTTGAGGCTAAGATTTAAAGACATTTCCTTTGATGAGAAAATGACTGAGATTGGATTTTTTTTTTTTCTATTAATCTTTTCACAGAAAAATAAATAGTTGCAATTTGGGAAAACAAATTACTTTTTTTTTTTTTTCATACAGAGTCTCGCTCTGTCGCCCAGGCTGGAGTGCAGTGGCACGAACTTGGCTCACTGCAAGCTCCGCCTCCTGGGTTCATGCCATTCTCCTGCCTCAGCACCCCCCGCGTAGCTGGGACTACAGGCACCCACCACCACACCCAGCTATTTTTTTCTGTTTTTTTTGGTAGAGACGGGGTTTCACTGTGTTAGCCAAGATGGTCTCGATCTCCTGACCTCGTGATCCACCCACATCGGCCTCCCAAAGTGCTGGGATTGCAGGCATGAGCCACTGCCCAAATTTCTTGAAAGTAGAGAAAGTACTGACCAGCTTTGCATTCATATCAGTTTAACCTTCTTTTTAGGAGAATACAACACATAGCTGATACATCTCTTCATGAACTTGGAGTATTATATTTTGAACTTACCGTGGCTTGCTTTTAAATGGTTATATGGCAATAATTTTGACCTATTAGTACATGCTTCATGATTTGAAGAAGGTGAGTTTTAACAATTGTCTTTTACTTTTGGAATTCATTATGTGTAGGATATACTTATGTTTATTTATACTTAAGTAGAGCCTGATTGTTCCAAAAACCTACTAGTTATCTCAGAATGCCACTTCTGTCTCCATATCTCAGGTCTGTTTTCTGGGGAAACAGCAGTGTGGACCAAATTATGCCCATCTACCTCTGCCTAGTCAACTGCCCCCTTCCTATTCTCAAGGCTTGAGTTCCACCCTCTTCTGGGCTATCATACATAGGGTGTCATTTGGCAGCTCTCAGACATGAAAGTTCTGAGCTTCTTTTAGCAGAGGAAGAAACAGCTGAATATGATCAGACAGAAACTCCAGTTTGAAGGTGTAGGAAAGAGAAGAGGTTAGGGGTTCTTCAAAAGAGTGTGCATGTGATGCTGTGACATGAGCTACTAGAAAATTTGCTATACTTTTCTGCGTCTTTGGATGCTTCCCAGAGGGCACATGCTTCCACAGATTTTCAGTGCCAACCAATGTCTAAAATAGAGGGGGAACTTTCTGAGTAGCTCTTCTCACAAACACAAAGTAATTGGATTTGTTTCTTCCCTTTCTCTTCCCCACCCCATTCAGTCCCTGTGCTCTGACTCAAAACATAGGAAGAACTCTCCACCACAGGTTGTCTTGCAGAACCTAAAGTTGAGAAGGTCCCTCAATGTTTTCCTTTCAAGCTCTTCTGCCTGAAAAGTAACAAGGCAGTTGGGAAAATTCATGATTTGGGTTCTGGGGAGACCTCAGTTCTAGTTCATGCTCTTTTAATTGAACTTGGGCAAACATTTAACACCCCCCACCCTCAGTTTTCTTATCTGTGAAATGGGCAAACTAGACTTAAATCTGAGTGATAATTTCTTTCTGTTTTACTCCCTAAGTTCTAACAGTGACCTGAATTGCAAGTACTCATGGAAAACAAATGAAAAAGTGATTAAGAAAACAATCAGATGTTAAAGAGTATAATCTCATTTAAAGTATTAGAAAGGCCAGTGAATTTGATGTGTGTGCATGACCAAGCACTTCCTCCACTCTATCTTTAGGCCTGTGTCATGGAATTGGAATTAATATGTCTTTGGAGTTTTTGTAGTTCTACTTGAGGACACTTAGTTTTGTAACAGTACCATTAAAAACCAACTTTCCAGGCAGAGATTTCAGCATGCAGATGCCCCCATGGGATTCAGCGATTGGCCTGGCATCCATAGTCTGAATCAGAGTTTAAAAATTCTTTAAAATAAACAATGGTGTTCTGGCTTGTTGAAGGTCTTACTTTCTGGAAAAAAAAAAAAAAAAAAAAAAAAAAAAAAAAAAAAACCTTCTATTTTTGCTTGCATGGTATAAAGCCTTTATTTTAGGTAAAATGAGTATTTCAATCCATCTGTATTAATGCCGATGCGGGCTGTGGACACCACTGTGACTCTGGTCTTTGTACCGGGAGCTGAATTGAGTGGCCAGGGCCTTCCTTTGTTTCTCACTCACTTTGTCTCTGAGAGCTAGACTATTGCTGCAGAAAAAATGAAAAGATATTGTTTTTAGATCCAAAGATGGAAGAACTCCCTCTGTGCAGAGAAACCAAGTAGAACCAAGGGTGTAGGTGCACCATCAGAAAAATAGTGACTGGATTGGTTTTGTTCATCTCTTCACTGATGCTGGCACCAAAAGACTTCTGCTAAAGGCTTATGATTACCTATGCACCTTAATGCCAATGTTATGTAGACAAGGATCAGTTGAATTAGGGAGCTAGTTGTTGTTTCTCGATCTCTAGCTTTGTTTTTTCCTCACTTATCCAACCTCATATGATAATGACTGAGTAAACATGTCTACTTTGACATCCTGCAAACCTCAAACTTAACATATCTGAAACTCAATTCCTGTCACTGGTTAGAAACAAAAGTGAGGTGGGGGAGCGGCTCTGCTTTCTGTTTCATTTCCAGTATGTATTATTTTCATTGTCTTTGTTGTCTAAACTCACAAATTGAACCTTGCTTCTGAGTTTTGTCTTCTCTCTCTTGCTTCCTATGTGTTAACAGTGATTCAATCCCATTGACTCTTTCTTCCATCTATGACCTGATTCTATCCTTTCTATTTCTGTTGCCCTATTTAATAAAAGTTCTCAGATTTTTGTGCCTAAACTACTGCAGTAACCTCCTCCTGAGTTCCCTTTTTCATCACTTACCCAATATCATTCCTGCTGCAACTGTCTCTCTTCTCCTTATGCTTCCATGGTTTATGCCTCATCTTGCTTTTTCATCCAGACCGAGATATTTTCTATTCCCTCATTCATTTCACCTGACATTCTTCAGCAAGCTTGCTTTGACCCTTCTATGAGCCCAGTGAATACTTTTCCTCTAGATCCTAATTGTACCATGAAGATTTACCATATGCTTCACTATTTTCATTTGAGACAACAGATACAATATTCAATGTAGTCTTCTAGGAGCTCTTAGAACTATGAACGAAATTACATTAAGATGATAAATCTGGTCAGAAAATTAGGTATAGAGATAGGTAGTCATAATCATCATAATAATAATATTGATACTGGTTATCATTGATTGAGTACCTCTCATGTGGCCAGAACATATCCTAAGCCTTTTATTGTCATTGATCCCTTTAATTCTACAATTACTCAGTGGGGTTTGGTCCTCAGTATCCCATTTCACAGATGTGAAAACAGATTCAGGCGGGTTCAGTGCAAGGAGCACATATTTTAAAGGAGCTCCAAAGAATTATGAAAGCCCAGCAGAAGGATGACTGCCATCCAGTTGGGAGAAGGACTGTAAAAGAGGTGATAAAAGTAAAGGAAAGTGAGTATTTTCCACTTAGTTAATGAGAAATGCTACATTTTTTAGTCTTACGTTATTATAGTTCTGTAAGTTCAGGTTTTGCTTCTAACTGGATGGTAAGCTCCTTGAGCATGTGTATTAATTCTTTTTTCTGCTCCACAGCATCTAATCTAGTGCTTTTCATATAGTAAGTGCATATTGATTGAAAATTAACTCTGTCTTGTAATTTTGAGCACAAAGGTGCTGCATTCCAGTTTTTGTTGTTGTTATAGTTCTAGGTATATACTTTGAGTTAGCCTGCTACTTTGATTGTTGGGAGTTAGGTTGCTTAGCAATACACTATGTACATGTCAATATAATTATAATAATATTATTTTTGGATTTTTAATTTATTAAGAAACACTTTTGGACCTGTTTTTCCCTACTTATCCTATACAAAAGTATTTGCTAAGGAGAGTTTGATTTACAATGGAAAGCATTAGGGCTGGTATAGGTGAGCTGATGTGAGCTGTGAGTGATTTTCACAGAACTATTTCTATTCTCTAGAGTTTCTCATCCTGGTAGTGTGTCCTTTCTAATGTGTCAAGTGACTTTCTCACAGGGTTGTTGAGAGGATTAAATGAAATAATTTAAAAAAAATAAAGCAATTGGAACAGAGTCCACCACACAGTAATGTTATATAGGTGTTAAATATCACCATCGCCATATTCACTATCATCATCATTGCTGTCATCATCACCATCATTATCATCGTCATCACTCATTCCCATACATCTTTAAATGCCATTGGATATCAGTGACGAAAATGATGACCTTAGTTTCAGTACTAGTATCAATACTGCACTTGGTTGTGTGGTCTTGGGAGGATTTATAAAAACAGAATTACCTCATCTTCCCAGAGCAAAGACAGATGTATTTTATTAATACACAACTAGTGTCATCACTTCTCATGTATCATATACGACATTCTTCTGGGGGGAGAATGCAGGGTCCTCTTCCTGGAAAAAGTATCTACGATTCCATGAACACACCTCCAGTCACTTCCTATGTGACTTCCTTCACTCAGCATCCTTGATCAAAAGTGGATTCCATTTACATTCCATTCAATAAATACAGCAATTTTAAAGGTTACTTGGAAGTTACTAACAAGTAATAGCTCTGAAATATGTGAACTAAAATTGAAGTTATGATTGATCAGCAACTTTTTTCACAAATAATTTTGTTCTTTAAATTAAATATAATTAATTGTTAAGGAAATAGAAGTTGTTTGTGATTTAAATGAAAAACAAATTTAGGATAAAATGTATTTTGCTAGTGATCCATTTGTTCTTTCCAAGGGTAAATAACACATATTTATAGGATGAGAACTATTATAATTTTAATAATACCTGTTGAGATATTCCCATCCTGAAAGTTGCATGTTCAAAAATATTGATTTGGTAGTTTTCTTCCTGAATTCTCCTGAAGTAAACATAATGTAGAGTTTTGGGTGCAGTTGCAATCACTAAGCACGTGGTTCTTTCAGTTCAACTTTCCTATAAGGCATATTCTTTTCAGTAACATTTATTGCCTATAATAAAATAAAATTAAAAAATAAAAGAGATTTAAAATAAAGTTTTCACAGAAGTAAAATAAAAATCGTTGGAAGGGAGGCAACATGAGTCTTCCTAGTTCACTCTTTACTTTTAATTCAAAATCACACAAAGGTGGAAGAAATATAAACTCAAAATAAAGTTTCAGATGATTAAATACATGTTATTTTTAATTCATTATCCTTACTACTCTCCTATTGCTGCTGGCTGAGGTTTGGGATCCCTGGAATAGAAAAGCGTCCCTCTTAAAGTACTTCCTTAAATGAGAGTGCCATTGAAACCTAAAGCAGTGTTCAGGTGATTTTGATGAGAATTTCTGACCGTGTATTGTTTTTTCATAGATATGGTGGTGATCTTTATAAATAATAGTTATTACCAAGCTGTTTTAAGAATTATAGATATAATAAATTCATTGTTTTTTCTGATTTTAATCCATGTGTGACCAAAGGAAATCGTAAATAAGGTCTACGTCAACTAGAACTAAGTCTCATAAAAGCGCAAACTCAGCAGTAGGTTTAAAAATGAATTTGTGTACCTTAACACTCAAATTTGTTTCTGTTTTGGGTTTTAAAATATACAGTTTTCTGAGTATTTGAAAAATTGTAAATACTCAATATAGAAATTTCAGAATTTGAAAGACCATATAAAGATTACTTTATTATAATCCTTCAAGGGGAAACTTGGTTAGAATTATTTCTATTTTAATTCTTCATAAATGGTGTATACAGGGAACATGCAAATATTTAACAATCGGTCTGCACAGGCATAAGAAGCATTGCTACATGAAAATAGTCAATCTGGATGAGTTATTATTTGCTGAATATCATCTCTATTGTGTGTATACATATATATGTTAATGCACGCATTTATAAGTTTATATATTTGCTATAATGCATGCATATATAATACACAGTCTTATAAATTTACACACTTTGAATGTAATAATTACAATTTTGATATTTAGACTATTTCTACTATTGTTTAGTTCTGATTAATCTGTGAAAATAGAATAGTTAGTAAGCAAATTAGAAATGCAAATTGGGTTGATGGGGAGTATGAATTTTTAAACTACTCAATGAATACCTTCAAAGCACCTGTTTATTAGCAATGACTATGCAAAGTATAAATCATTCTTATCAAGAACATAGTGAAGCTCAGAGAAGAACTTTTGCAGGGCAATATTTTCTTATCACTCACAGGGTTACAGCATAGAATTTTAAATAATCTGCATGGCTTTTAAAGCTATTTGTTTGTGTTCTTCACCAATTAATTCTTTTCTTTTAGCGCAGTGCCCAAGCGGTAAGTTCAAAGAAGTAAATATTTTACTTTATTAACATGTTATTTTACAATCTAACTTCCTTGTTTGAAAGGCAACTGAGCACATATAGAATGAATTTAACAAACTTTTTCTTTAAGAGGTAAAATTACGTGTATATAATGTATACAAACATTAAGATTGTATCAGTACCAAATAACAGTGGAAGTTTTACAGATTTCCTTGAGGAGTTAAGTTCACCTTGCAGCTCGCATGTTAAGATATTTTCTTCCAAATGAGTAATCCTTAAATTATAAATTCACGAAGGAATCAAAATATATTTGAGACATCAGAAGGAAAGTAAAGAGTTCCACCTTTTTGCTTATTCTTTTCAAGGAGTTAGTCTTGAGAATTCAGAAGGATTCATATAGGAAATACATGGGCTCATGCCAAGTGTTGACCTTTTTGATACTGGAGTGACCAGTGTACTCACCTTATTCTGAAAGAGGATCTCTTTGTCATAACATATCCATCTACGTGATTTGGTGATTAGAAAAGAACACTTATCTGAGCAGTTCTTGAAATGCTGAAGCCTAATAAAAAATCAGCTGAAGATTAGGTAGGTTTCAACACAAACTTACACTTCATGATCGGTGGTAGCAGATCACAGAGTGCATTACGGAGTCGCTTTGCCTCTCATTTAATGTGAAGGTGCTGTGAGAGCACACGCTTTTACATTTATTTACACCCCAAAATTCCTGTAACAGGAAATTCACTCCATCAGAGAAGAACGATTTCTATCCTCATTTGTGTTTGAAACATGAAAACAACATAACAGCTGCATGCTGCATTGAATAAAGAAGATACACATGCATTTAAATCACTTATATCTTACTTTTTTATGATGCAATTGTGAATTATGTTCTTTTTGCATCTGTAATTAGAGGGCAGAACAGATGGCGAAGGCTTCGTTTAAAGTGATGTGTCCATTAAAATAACCTATGCTGCCAAATGATTGTTCACTATAACAGGGTATTCATTCACTATGGCAGGCACTTTGCGGTACTGAAATATGTTGCAAAGGCCCCTGGACTATACATGACGCTTATTATTTTTAAGGGCTTTCCAATAAAAGGGTTCACTGTAGCACAGCTAGCTTTGTACCTCATTTATCTTCTGAGCATATGTTTTACTATATTGTTCTAATTAAAAAGTGACCTTGTATATAATGATCAGAACTCAGTGCTGAAAATGATTCATATAGGAGCTGGGGATATGAGAAGACAGTCTAAGTCATATTAAATTTGGCAGTGAGAAGGGAATGGGGGTGGTGAATTGTGGGGGAGAAAACCTTTTCCCAAGATCAGAAGTGCAAAGAGTTCAGGAAAATCAGTTTATCTCTAGGATAAAACAGCCTGTTATTCCACATTATTCGGGGAGACTTTTGAAAAAAAAAAAAAAAAAAAAAAAAAAAAAAAAAAAAAAA
>NC_045439.1:132858394-132881228 GCF_002776525.5 Piliocolobus tephrosceles
AAAAAAAAAAAAAAAAAAAAAAAAAAAAAAAACCCAAGAATAAAAACTAAAGGATAAAGGTCATCATAAAGTTTATTGCAAAGCTCATATAAAATTTAGTTATTTTACATTCAGCCAAAGCATACTGACCTCTGTGTTTTTCAAAGCTACTAAAGATGCACTTTGTTTTGCTTTGCTTTGTCAAGATATGTTAGAATTTTTTTTTGGCATGCCAGATTCTGTCAGCTTTCATCACAAATATTATTGAACTTTCATTTTTACCACCTTCTAAGGACAGAGAGCTTTCAAATGTCATTTTATAGAATGCTCAGAACTCGGCAAAATAGTTATAATTTCTACACAATGAAGGAGAAAACTGCTTTAGAAAGATCATGAGAGTGGCCCTACTTATCCAGCTGGTAAAGGCACTTAAAAAATTATAAAAATAAACAACAGAAAACAGCATAAATGACTTCTTGGTGTAATTTCTGGGAAAAAGGCTTTCTATATCAAAACTGATGAAAAAAATCAAAATCACATGTTAAAAATTTCACTAACAAAATTAAAATGCAAACATCGAAGTAGAAGAAAATATGTATAACTGATATGAAAGGAAAATTATTATCCTTAATATGTGAAGAAGTCATACAAATCAATAAGAAAAGTTCTGAGAATCCCAGATGGAGGGCAAGGGTAAAACCAGTTAGTTTAGAGGAGGAAATACAAAGCAATAATTAAGATAATAAATATGTTCAACTTTATTTGTAATCAAACTATTTTAAAATAAGCAACAGAATGTAATGTTTTCAACTGAAACTCTTAAGAGCCATTTTCAAAATGTTCAGTTACCTCTGGTGAAGACTCAGTAATATGTCAGTGTGGTTAAGAAAACTCATCTTGGGCCGGGCGCGGTGGCTCAAGCCTGTAATCCCAGCACTTTGGGAGGCCGAGACGGGCGGATCACGAGGTCAGGAGATCGAGACCATCCTGGCTAACACGGTGAAACCCCGTCTCTACTAAAAATACAAAAACTAGCCGGGCGAGGTGGCGGGCGCCTGTAGTCCCAGCTACTCCGGAGGCTGAGGCAGGAGAATGGCATAAACCCGGGAGGCAGAGCTTGCAGTGAGCTGAGATCCGGCCACTGCACTCCAGTCCCGGTGACAGAGCGAGACTCCGCCTCAAAAAAAAAAAAAAAAAAAAAAAAAAAAAAAAGAAAACTCATCTTGGAAACTCTTGTCTAAAAAGCATTTGATTAATTTGTATCAAAAACATTAAAATATTGTGTGCATTTTATCCCTCCATTGTACTTTTATAAGCAAGCACTGCTAAGGAATCAAGCAGAAATGTGGACGTAACTTTGTGAATTAGGATGTTAACGATAGTATTATTTATTGAAATTAAAAAAACTTGGAAACCACCTAAATACCAACACTTGAGTGATAGTTTGGCAAATTTTAATATTTGAATATAATGCCCGAATATTTCAACATTCAAAGTAATGTTCTTAAAATCTGGGTTCTGTTTGCCTTCAAGGAAGAAATTCTATATAAAGTTGACTTGTATGCAATTTTGCGTTCCAAAATTCATTATGAAAATTTATTTCTGCCAAACTGAATTCTGTCTCTCGAGCATTCTCTTAAATTTTGGTTCTTCAATGGGAGATTCTCATACTTTGGCAGGTTTTCTGCACCAGCCTTTTTGTGAGTAGTTAATGATCTGTAAACAACCGTTTAAAGGCACCAGGGGAGTTCACCACTTAAAAGAATTCTGTAGGGAACTCTTTTGTGAAAAGAAAAATCTTTGGGTAATACAAATATTCGTCCCTAAACAATTTTTTATTTGTTTTAAATTTTACTTTAAAATCCTTTAGGTGGAGCTACCAATCATCATAAGAGTATTTTTATTTCTGAAAAAAAAAAAAAAAAAATCACTCCCATTTTACCAAAATAAATGTTTCCCCATCTTCTTTAGGAAACTTTAATTTGGCATTGTAATGAGAGGGCACACTGTGGAAGTGGAGAAATTCTCAATGACAATGGCTTGGTCTTCAGATTCTTTGCATTGCTATTTATGGAATTCTGTAAATATTCTTACAGTCTTTTATTTATTTAACTTAATTAAATGTATTTATTTATTTATTTTGAGACAGAGTCTTGTTCTGTTGCCCAGGCTGGAGCGTACAGGCATGATCTCAGTTCACCACAACTTCTGCCTCCCAGGTTCAAGCAACTGGTATGCCTCAGCCTCCCCAGTAGCTGGGACTACAAGTGTGTGCTACCACATCTGGCTAATTGTTGTATTTTTAATAGAGGTGGGGTTTTGCCATGTCGGCCAGGCTGGTTTCCAACTCCTGGCCTCAAGTGTTCCTCCTGCCTTGGCCTCCAAAAGTGCTGGAATTAGAGGCGTTAGCCACCATGTCAAGCCATATTCTTCCAATATTTTAATGAGCATTGGTGAAGTTGTGTGGAGCTTAGAAGTGAAGCAGCAAGCACAGTTAAATCAAGTGGGGTCCTGCATTCTTGGAAGGAAGTTAGAAATACCCATGAGGTCTACGCTGCTAGGGAGACACTGCAGAAAATCACAGTTTCCCCTCATGTGAGGTGCTATATGAGTAGGGAACTGGATTTCCATGCATAGACTTCCTGCTTAACTCTTATGCAATCTCCCAGTCCCAAAATGTCCCATTGTGGACTAAGATGATAAATAACACCAGTTTTATAAGAAAATCAAAAAGATTAACAAGACAGTGATATTGAAATGATTTTAAATCTTGTACAGGGAAATTGAGCACTTACCATATTATGTGTTTTCACTGCTTTCTTGTCAATTCCATCCCAGGTTGTAAAATTCTATGGAACAGGTGCGCCGACGCAGTGGCTCACGCCTGCAATCCTAGTACTTTGTACTTTGGAGGCTGAGGCAGGCAGATCGCTGGAGCTCGGGAGTTTGACACCAGCCTGGCCAACATGGTGAAACCCTGTCTCTATTAAAAATGCAAAAATGCCGGGCGCGGTGGCTCAAGCCTGTAATCCCAGCACTTTGGGAGGCCAAGACGGGCGGATCACGAGGTCAGGAGATCGAGACCATCCTGGCTAACGCAGTGAAACCCCGTCTCTATTAAAAATACAAAAAACTAACCGGGCGAGGTGGCGGCGCCTGTAGTCCCAGCTATTCGGGAGGCTGAGGCAGGAGAATAGCGTGAACCCGGGAGGCAGAGCTTGCAGTGAGCTGAGATCCGGCCACTACACTCCAGCCTGGGCGACAGAGCGAGACTCCATCTCAATAAATAAATAAATAAATAAATAAATAAATAAATAAATAATAAATAAAAATGCAAAAATTAGCATGGTAGCACACGCCAGTAATCCAAGCTACTTGGGAGTCTGAGGTGGGAAGATCACTTGAGCTTGGGAGGTGGAGGTTGCAGTGAGCCAAGATGGTGGCCACTGCACTCCAGCCTGGGCAACAGAGTGAGGCCCTGGCTCCAAAAACAAAAACAAAAACAAAAACACAGGTGCCAGACCTCATTCACCTTTTCTTTTCCAGGACTTACTGTAGATACTGCCTGAGAGTCCACACTTCTGTGTTTTATAAGTAGGTATTTTCTTCTCTTTCACTGGGCTGTGCATAAAGTACCTGCCTGTAGTTTCTGAGTAAAGTGTTATTATATTTTAAGCTCTTTGGAGGATGCCCATATATTCCGAGGATCAATAGTTCTGCCAGTGTTTATGCTATTTTTATTTACAGCATCTTCTCCATCATCATTAACTACTTCACACAAGGCCCTGGACTAAATTTAAAGACACTTTACCTATCCAGTAGGATCTTAGAATGTAGTCCCTTCATGAAACAATATGACTAATCAGTAACAAAGAGGTTAAGTATTCAGCGTTCCAGATTCTGTCTTTTCACAGATGTAAAAATATTCCAGACATATTTTTTATTGATTTAAAATGGAATGAGGCATAACAACAATACAGAACTAATACAGAATAAAAAAATAGCTGAATATACATTGAAATGTGGTTGCCAAATATACCTAGAGAAAATGGGTCTTTTGCGTTTTTTTATTACGAAAACTCAATTTTAAAATATCAATATTTTACGCTTTCATTTTTGATCTCTGACCAAGCTATTTGTCAATGTTGGGATGGTGTTCTGCAACCACTCCTTCTATGCCTTTACATTGTGAAATGGGTCTTGGCTGGTCATTCTTTTTCATCGAGTGAATCTTTCTTTCTAGGTTAAGACTTTCTGTCTTTACCTCCCAAAAGGTTATATCTATAATAATTGTGTTATTCTACCTGCCACTGACCATTTCTCAATTGTTCTAACTCAAGCATTTGTGGTTTTCAGAAGGAATATGCTTCCCATTTATTCCCATACATAGATGCTTGCTTAATGAATGCCTGCGGTCTGCTTCCTCTGCCCCAGAAAATTAAGAGGCCATAGATCACGAGAGAAAATGCTAATTCAAAGGGTGAGCTTGGCACGGTTTGAAGTTTTTGTCAGCCTGGTGAGATGGTTTGGAAATCTATGGTTTGTTCAAGAGATTTCTTCTGCCTATGCAGGTTTTAATTCATTAAGGTCAATTCAAGAAGCTTGGCAGCTTTACATATCTGGCCACCCAGGTAAGCCAACCATGTATGTGTGTGTGTGTGTGTGTGTGTGTACGCACACACCCTGAGACCTTGAGCACTGTTAATTCCAGTAGTGAGTGGAGGTGATGACTGACATGTTTTCACAGAGGACAGTTTTCAGGTCTTGAACAGACCTGTTGGGATAAACACAGTCAAGATAATAGCATTGGGGCAGGACAAAAGCAGCATCATTGTGAAAATGCCTTCAACTTGAAACATTCTGATGGAACTATGCATGAACAATGGACACAAACTGCCTAATGTGGTATGTAAAGATAGCAATAACCCTTAATGGCAACTGTAAAATGAAGCATTATGTTAGCCAGCAGAAAGGAAAATGCAAATTGATTCTCTTTTTGTTTAGATGTAAGTGCTTATCAAGGTTAGTAGGTATTCAAGGTCTGTGACACCAGAATAATTTGTTTTATTATAATACATGTAAAAGAAGAGCGCTTGGGGCTTTCTGAGTGACTCAGATGACCAGATAAAATTCTACAGTCTAGGCTTTAACAATCTCCTCTCAACATATCTCATACTCTATCTGATGGGGAGAGGGAGATTCAGAACTGAAACCCTTTCAACAATGAAATGGGAGAATTAATCGTTATAATGGGTGATAGCTGTTTATATTTTGTTCCTTGGTGAGAATATTGAGTTGAAACTTGCATTTTGACTTGAACTGTTTCACAGCTGCCTTTTAGTAAAAGCCTTTCCAAGCTCTTTATCTCAGGCACTGCCAGGACACTGGCAAGATGTTCACTGTTGATTCTTCCCAAACACAGTGGCTCATTAGACAGCAGAGATTAGGGTGCATGTGAATCAGTTTGGTTAGAATATAAACCATACATAGCTCAACCACCACATCTCAAGCGCTACTAAATCTAAAGTCTTTAGGACCCTTTATTCTGGCCCTGTCACCACCCTGAAGTAACAGCTTAATCTATGGATGCTGTCACATAGTGACACCTATTGTTGGAAGAAACAGTTTTTGGCAATGCTCTAATGCATCTCTACCCAGATGGCGGCTCAGGAAGAGGGAAGCTAGAAGGGCAGAGGGAGTTCATAATGATGGGCAAAGCTTTTCATTTGGAATACTGAGCCACAGTGAGAGTTCCTGAATGTCTTCTCTGGATAAAACTCAGCTCAAATGACAGGCTCCTTTATGAAGATGTTGGCAATGTTAAACAGGCTGCTCAGCATTTTCTTTAAGGTGTTAGGTAGATGCAAAATGCTAGTGGCCATTCTTACACGTGCTAATGAACCAGATAAAGCCAGCTCTACACAAGTGGACATAAACATAGAAATGGACACACCTCTCTTATTCTTAAAATTTAGTATTAGGATCTTCCTTCTGGTAGGTTACTGGGTCTTAAAATTTTCTTTTCTTTCTTTTTTTTCAGACAGAGTCTCACTCTGTCGCCCAGGCTGGAGTGCAGTGGCGCGATCTCGGCTCACTGCAAGCTCTGCCTTCCGGGTTCACGCCATTCTCCTGCCTTAGCTGGGACTACAGGCGTCCGCCACCATGCCCGGCTAATTTTTTTTTTTTTTAGTAGAGACAGGGTTTCACCATGTTATCCAGGATGGTCTCGATCTCCTGACCTCATGATCCGCCTGCCTCAGCCTCCCAAAGTACTGGGATTACAGGCGTGATCCACCGCGTCCGGCCAAAATTTTCATAAAAAATGATCTCTTTTATTTTGTGAGTGGTTGAGTGATGGAAATAGCTAGTTAGTTGCTACTCAGGTATGATACCGAAAACATGCAAAATGTCATTTTCCTCAGGGAACTTAGAATCAAGTTTTGGGTTGGATGTTTTCTGGCCTCTCATGCTATTATTCTGAAAATAAATGGGAGATTTTTCTTGGGAATGCATCGTTATTTGTCAAGGGAAAAATCACTGAAAATATTTTTATTAATTAACAGTAATAAACTGTAAAAATAAAACAAACTGCATTAGTTATGTCTTTGGTTTGCAATCAACAGAAAAGAACTTGAGCTAGTTTAAGCAAAAAAAAAAAAAAAAAAAAAAAAAAAAGAAAGAAAAGAAAAAAGGATATTCATTGGAAAGATACTGAAAGTGTCATGGAAGGATTGAACCAATTGAACTCAAAGAGCAGTTGATTTTCAGCCTTCCCTCTGGAGACACACCATCAGTTGACTCAGCTCCTAATACTTCTCTGTTAATGTAAAGAAGTTCATGTAAAAGAGAAGCCGACTGGCCAACCTGGACAAGGGGTTGGTCAGATAATGTCACATCCTGTGTCCAGGGATGCAGGATTGTAACACTCATACTTGGCCACTGAGGGGCCTTTCCTTGGATGAGGGAAGGTTCTCAAAGAAGGAAAAAGTGAGAGTTAGACACCTCAAAATATGGTGGTTATAGTGGTGGGATAATAAAAGTTCTCACTCTCTGCAAACCATTTAAGAGAAGCAAATGCTGACAGAATAAGTTTCAGAATGGTATAGAATTTACTTTTATAGAAACTAATGATTTGGAGCATGGGGGCAGTTTGAACCCTGATTGCATACTGTTGTGTCTTTCGATCTGTTGATTCTTGCTTTGTTGGTCAGGCTACTGATGATTCTGTATGTAGCCCAAATGGGTCAGCATTAGTCAGTCTCATAACCAAGTGATAATGTAGGCTCAGAAGAGGAGGCGATCTTGACTATAGGATGAACTCCAAATACCATAGCATGGCACTTGAGGCCTTTCGAAGTCTGGCTTTCTTCCTTTCACAATCTGATTTTCCTTCTCAGGCTACCCTGTTCCCTGGATGTGTAGTGAAGGCAAGTTTCCAGTTGCACATAGAACTTCTTGTATTTCCTACAACACGCTGCATATTTTCTATGCTGATGCCCCTTTTTTTATGCCATTTCTCTTGACCTGGAAAAGCAATTCCTCTCTTCTACCTGGGAAACTTCTGCTGGCCCTTGAAAGTGCATATCAGGGCTCAAATATCACCTCTTCCAGGATGACCCCTTTGTCCTGAGCATCTATCGAAGTGTTTGGCTCTGCAGTGGTGTTACTCCAATCCTCAGAACATGTTCTCCCAAAGATGAAGAATATGTTTCTTCTTCACCTTTGCATTCTTCTCAACATCTAGCCCAATTCCGGCACAAGAAATGCTTTTTGAAAGAATGAAGAAGGTGGTAGAAATGTGACTGAACTGGTGACCTCCAGAACATCTCCTCCTGCTGCTTCACAGAGCCTTGCAACTGTCACCTGGACCTTCCTTCTGCAGCCTATAGGTGGCAATGAGAGGTTTCTCTTGGATGCTTTTCTTTTCTTCAGGTCTGATGGTAATGACAGATCATTCAGAAGCATGCTGTGTTTGGAATGAAACCAACACAGCAACAGTGTTATATACACTTCAGTCCCTATCGATTTTGACAGGATTTTTAGATGGGGATTTTATGACGAAAGACTTCATATCCCATCGCACCTTCCCTGAGCCATCCACTCCTGGGGGAATGTTTGTCCACAGTTGCAAAAAAGCCAAGAAAACCTGCAACATATTGTTGTTTCCTAGTGTAGGCAGCATCCCATTGTTCCTGTTATTGGCTACACAGACCCACATGCTATTTGGATGTGTGATGTATGCGCAATATATCCTGTGTATTTACATATTCATATGCACAAATTATACAAGCATATGCATGTATACAGCCACCGTTTCCGGACACAGGGTGATAAATCACACATACACACACACACACACAAGAAAGGAAAGAAAAAAATGATCAGTGTTTTCACTGCTTTATAGATAAGCATCATTTGTATATCAAAATTGTGGGCAGTGGCACCGCATTTTAAGTGAGACGGGCCTTTCTAAATTTTTTGCATCTTTCATCTTTTTCACTGTGTCCATTTTGCTAAATCTGCTTACCAAAAATCAAGGCCAGTGTGTTAATTTGCCTAATTTGGAATTGGAGATAAATGTGGATTGATTTTCAACTTCTCTCAGAATACAGGGGAAGGGCCATCTGTTAGAATTAACTGGGTGTGTAAATCCCTTTTGATGCATCTTCTCTGACAACAGGGTGGAAGAGTAACTGGTCGACCACAGCGTTCTCTCTATTCACAGTGAGAAATACACTGTCCCTCTGAGAAGTCCATCAGTTAATATTAACAAGGAGAAAGAGAAGGAATAACTTGGCAGGAAGCTCTGAATCTCCCCCTGACTTGATTCAAGAGATCATCAAGGAAGGAGTCTAGCTGTAAAGTATACCTCCCTTCCTCTGATGAGAGTGACGACCGGGGTGCCTGGAATCAGAGGGCAGCCTGCTCTCCTTTGGCAAACAAACACCCACTCTGGTAAGTGCCTTTTAATGTGCATCAAGTCTTTGTCTAGGAAAAGGATGCACAGTTGGCAAGTACAGAGCTGTAAGGGGATAGCTTTGACATGCTGATAAAGCTTCTCAGTTTACTTTGGACTTGACTTTATCATTTACTGAAGGATATTATTAGTGTGGAGATGATAGCCATTCTCTGACTTCTCCAACGAAAGCCAGTGAAATGTATATGAACAAAAGGTCTGTTGTGGAGAATCCTACCCTGTTTGTTCGGTGACTTTAGGATCCTAATCATACAACCTAACACAGATAAGGCCTGGAGCAGAGGGAAAGAGCCCACCCAGCTTGGGGCCCCAGGAAGACTGGGGAAAGTCAGTCGTGTTAAAAATGGAAGCTCATCCAACTCTGAGCATGTTTGTAGTTTTCCCTTATTGCAAATTTGATATTATAAAAATAGATTTGCTCTTTGGAGCCAGATGGCATGCAGTACTTCTGAAGTTAAATCCAGCCTTATGATGACAATGGCCATTGCCAACAAGGAACCACTTGGACTGTGATGCCAAACTCTTCAGCTCTTGGTGAGTCCTTTTCATCAGGCAAGCATTTCTGAAGCTGTTTGAGCGCAAATGTACTTACATGTCCCTTCACAACAGTGGGAATCTCGCTGGAGACATTTTCTTGATGATTGCTTTTGGTGGAGTCTCTTTTCTGTTTGCTGTGTTTTTGCTTATGGTTTTCATCTGCCTTATTCTTGTCTGAAAAAAATAATTAAGAGCACATAAATAATAACCTTGGCAGTGATCACCAATTAGCTGGTTGCTTTACAACATGATTTTACTGCTCATTTTCTGATGGTTTCGTTGACTGATTGATTGATGCATCCATTCATTCTGTAACGTCTACCATGGCATCCAAACACGATTATACGATCGGGTGTGAAAAGATGAACACAGGGCTTATCGAGACAGGGCATTGAAAAGCCATGACATCTTCAGAAACCCTTTACAGTTTTCTCAGCTCTAGCTTCTGTCTTACGTAGAAGATAATAATAGTAATTGTACCTCAAATATCATTTATAAAAGTGACTTATAAACTGTAAAATGTCATGCAAGTGCTTTTGACTCTCAGAGGCTAGAACTATCATTGGAATATTGTATACTTTAAGTGAATAAGAACACTTTAAGCATCTATTGCATGCTCAGAACTGTGTGAGCAGTTTTGTAGGTAAAAAGACGAATCTTACTTCTGTATTCAAGAAATCTATGACAAGAAAATAATTTCGTCTTAGAGAATACAAAAATGTAGTCGTGGAGTTAAAAAAAGTTCCTATATGAGTAGTTTATTTGCCAGACAAGGCCATCAGCATTGTGCTTCTCTGTGATCCTCAGCTCTGATGCTGCAATAACTCGCTTTTAAAGATAACACCAATTATTTTAAGATATGCTACAAGCCTCTTTAAACACAAGAAATGACTCACTTTTATTTCACTAGCGATATTCCGCTTGCGAAACAATTTTCTAATCTTATGGCAGTTAGGAAACTTGATGGTCACTGAATGCAGGCTACTTTTCTCTATATTTTCCAGAAACAAAAGTGGTTCTCAGTAACAATTGGAAAATATTCATTTGTGATTGTTAAGAGCAAATATGCAATTGCTTAAGCAAAATTCCCAAATGCAGTCTTGCCCCTAAAACATGTTTAAATTTGGGCTATTTCATTAGTTATGTGATTTAAGAAGGTAAGTTAACGTTTTGAACTTCAGCTTCCTTATGTGTAGAATGGGATAACAATGCCCCATTTTCAAGATGTAACATAAAAATGTGTGCAGATCAACTGTATCAATTAGATGCAGGCTTTGTTTCTGTAACAGAGGGACCTTGAAATAGAGTGACTTGAACCAACAGAAGTTTCTTCTCTTCTCATGTGGCAGCCTAGTAGGTGGTTCATGGACACTCAATGGTATGGAGACCCAGCAAGGTTCCCTCATGGGTTATAATAACCTGCTTCTAACATGGAGACCAGCAAGATAGGTAGACCAGACAGATAAGGAACACACTTAGTAACCAGAGGGGGTGGTCAAAGGCATCAGGGGCCTGGTCCACTCTGTTGCTACCACATGGATAATCAGAGAAGTGGTTGCCTGCAGTTTAGGGGATCATCTCATGGTCTTATGGGACTCACTGATGCCTCTCATGTCTCATCTCTTCTCAGGGCACCAATTGCATTTTTCTTACAGTAATGATCATCATTTGAATAATTATTTGTTAGCATTTTTGCCTTTTATGAGGGTGTACTTTGCACCAAAAGGGCCTTACAATCTTGTGAGACTCGGGTTTAAAGTTGTAGGAACATTACATGGTGTGTGTGTGTGTGTGTGTGTGTGTGTGTGTGTGTGTGTGTGTGTACCAGTGTTGATGTGAGTGCCTGTGTGGGAAGGGATGCATTCAATCAGGTGGAAGGGGGCAGCTGTAGAGGGGGCCTCCTAAACAGTCACTGGGGATCACAGTCTGGGAGAGGGTTCTGGAAGGGTGTCTTTATCCTGGTGAGATTGTATAACTGGCAGTTGCTGCTGCTCTTTCAGACCAGGCATCCATGAACTCAGGATCTATGGGGTTGCAGCGGAGGGCTCTGGCTCCCATTTCCCCCAGAGGCCACAGGACTTCCCGACTCTGAGTAGGTGTTCCAGATGGCGCTGCAGGTAAGTGTCAGATGGGAAACCAGCATGCATCCTTGACACCTCCCCTTCCCCAGAAGCCACTTCCCTGAGTCTCTCCACGCTGCCAGCAGAGGCTCAGGTGCCTGGCTCTCCGCCCTGCTCCTGGAGTTCTCTTTGACATTGCAGCTTGTGCACCCTGCCCTGGGGAGTGTGAGAAATCACAGACAGCAGAGGCCATGGGTCATGCCACCAAACAGGGATTCTGGCCCTGGCGCTCATTTACATCTCTCCCCTCTTCTTCTTCCCTTGTAGCTGGAAAATTGCAAAGTGTCACACTGTGATACCTTAGCCAGGTGTGGGACCCTAAGACAGTAGGACAACAGGTAGTCACCTAATGGCTCTACACAGTCAGGGGAAGATGAATTCGTCTCAGCGGAGTTTGCTTTTACTGTTATTGAGTTTGAAGTGATGCAGAAGTGGGAATGTCCAGGTAATTTAACCTGTAATAACAGAATCTGGGACGCAGTCAGGTCTAGGGATGTAGATAGAGCCTCTCCAAAGTTCAAGGAGTTCTGCACCATTTTCGATTATTTTGAGCTTATTGGCATATCAGAAAATAAGGAATTGGAAAACAGGCTTATGAATTTTATGGCATATTTAACATTTTTACATTTATCACAATAACACCTTTAGTATATAGAAACAGTTCACCTGTGTTTCTATCAAGATAATTGTAAAGTTTCTACAATCTAGTTATGTATGAAGGATGAAATAGTTTGGCTCTATGAAAGGGTATAGGTCAGATGATCATTCATCTCACTCTGCCTGGGACAGTCTTGGTTTACACCTGTTGTCCCAGCATAATTATTAATAGCTCTCAAAAATGTGTCCTAGTTTGGATGATAAATGGTTGGGTCAGCCTAGGAATATGTTTAAATCTGTATGCTGAATGCCTTTTCCCATACTCTCCAAGTGGCTCCATAACGCTATGTAACGCTTATTTAGGGAAACAACAAAAGTCTCAATGGTAGGAACAGTGGGAGTGGGTCCTAGGAACCAATATGGGAGTCACCCACATAGACTGACACTGACTCGAATCCCTCAGGGCATTTCCTCAGTGCAGTACATGGATGGGGGATGCTCTCCAATACTCGACTTCTTCAAGTTGTTAATGATTTGAAGACCTGGTGATCCATGGTGTCCTGTGTGACAGTTGATATTACCAATGATGGACTTGGCCTTCTGGGCCCTGTGGAACCAGGTTTCCATCCAGATTCTGCTACTTCTTGTGATCTCACACAACTTAGGATGTCTCTCTGAACCTTTCTTTTATCACTTGCATCTTGTGGCAGGATAATAATTCCTGCTTCAGTGGCCTGGCTGTATTAAATGAGATTTGTGTAATGTGCCTGAGGCATATTATGCACAAGGCACCAAACAGTCCATTTCTTCTTTAAAATATGTGTAAAATACTTATGGTTTTAGTACATCTTTAAGTTCCAGTTGAGATTTGTAAGACAGAGACAAGACACTTGCGGCAATTTCACAGTTTTGTGAGTGAAGTCCCTCTAACCTTAGGGGCCCAGTTAAACCAGAAGCTGAATTTGCCAGCAGATAATAATGCGCAGGTTCCATCTCTGCTCCTTATGAACACTGTATAAATCTGAAATTCTCCACCACTGGAAAGAAATTTAATATTTAAAGGTAATTTGACCTGTACATGCGTGTATCATGAATATTTAATGAAACCTATAGCAAATGTATTTATATAGCATTAATCTGAGGATATTTATTTCTTATTCATATTCTAGGATATTATTTCTTGGGCAAATGTGAAATTACCCTCTATAAGAAATGCTCAGCTCTAAAGGTGCACTGAAAAATTGGAGACTGGAGCTATTCCGTTTTCTGCTATAACTTGTCAACACTGCCTTTGCTTCCTGAAAAGGAGAACAATTCTAAAAGGTTAAGATGTATCCCAAAGACATTATGGCCATAGGGTTGGACTGTCACACCTTCACAAGGACCCCCTTTGATTCTTTTCTGTTTGTTTAATGTACAAAAATATAAAGAGCAGTTGAACTTTTTCACTTTCCTTTCATATCAGTGATTTCACTCCTTTGAGATATTTCAAATGGCCAGTGCTTTAAATTAAAAGGTATGCATGATGTAATGTAATTAATAATGTCTGATTTAGATAATTTTTTAAAATTCATTTTTTGAATAGGTTTGGACAGACACCTAGAATGCAGGTGCTTTTCTTGGATGTAGCTTCAATGTTGGGATTTTTCTTTAAAGCGAAAACAAACATCAACAAGAAAAACAACAAATGAAAAGCACTGTGTACAGATGCAATTTAGCATTATTTTGTTATGTTTTCACCACATCAGATGTGGTAGATTTGGAAAGAATAAAAAGTAAGTTCTTGTCTGATCGTTAAAAATTTTTATTCTTAAAGTCAAAGTCTCTGTCTGTCGCCCAGGCTGGAGTGCAGTGGCGGGATCATAGCTCATCGCTCGCTGCCAGCGTCGAATTCCTGAACTCAAGCGATCCTCCCACTTTAGCCTCCTGAGTAGCTGGGACTACAGGTGCATACCACCACCATGCCTGGATAATTTAAAAAAACATTATAGACACTGAAGTCTTGCTGTCTTGCTCAGGCTGGTGTTGAACTCCTGATCTCATGGGATCCTCCTCCCCTGGAATTCCAAAGTGTGAGTATTACAGGCGCGAGCCACTGTGCCTGGCCTTGATCACATTTTATAACTAAAAAATTCCTCAACATATCATATTTTTCTGTGAAAGGAAAAAGATCACAGGAAAATGAGTATTCACTCCTTTCTTATCCTGGCTGGTAACTGTGAGCTGTCAGAGTTGTCTGTCTCTCTGGTCAAAGGTACTGTGAAGAGCTGTGCATCTGAGAAAGTATACTTCCTAGACAAGTAAGTCATGACTGGAACCTTTTTCCATGTTTTGAATCTTTTCCATTTTATAAATAATCTTGTTCTTCTTTCAAATGTTACTCCAGCGAGGAAGACAAAACCAGTATTTATAATCAGCATACTCTTTTAAAAGATCATTAGCAAGATTTCATGTTTTGCTATCTCATGGAAAAAAAAAAAAATGTAAGATGAAAGCTTATGCTGCTGAACTATTTAGGAGCATAGAATTCCAAAGGAAGTTTTCAAAGACTATGTGTTTAAGAATTAGAGCCCAGAGGAATTGATGTGTTCACACTAAAATGAATAGTGTTGTTCATGCGGAAGGTTAGTTCACATGTGACTTGATTACAGTAGTCACCAAGCTCCACCCTGGCTTTTCCTGACCTTCATTGTCCAATGGATCTTAACATCCAGCTTGGAGATGCATTGTCTTTTTTTTTTTTTTTTAATCTGAGACAGAGTCTTCCTCTGTTGCCCAGGCTGGAGTGCAGTGGCGCATTCTTGGCTCACTGAAACCTCTCCCTCCTGGGTGCAAGCGATTCTCTGCCTCAGCCTCCCAAATAGCTGGGACTACAGGCATTCCCCACCACAACCAGCTACTATTTGTATTTTTTGTAGAGGCGGGGTTTCTCCATGTTGGCCCGGCTAGTCTCAAATTCCTGGCCTCAAGTGATCCACCCACCTAGATCTCCCAAAATGCTGGGATTATAGGTGTGCGCCACCACGCCTGGCCACCATCTCATGTTTATACCTCCTCAGAGGCCTCCTTTGTGGCTTTAGAGCCCTCTCTTTTTCTCCAATGGGGATAGGCAGTGTGTTATAGCCAATTGTTGTATCAGTTAGTATGACCCTAGGCTTTGAGATTTTG
Source organism: Piliocolobus tephrosceles (assembly GCF_002776525.5). Lineage (NCBI taxonomy): Eukaryota > Metazoa > Chordata > Mammalia > Primates > Cercopithecidae > Piliocolobus > Piliocolobus tephrosceles. Next base: position 132,873,773 of record NC_045439.1, read on the forward strand.
TGGAAAATGAGTTCTCCAAGCCAAAAAACAATTGTCAGTTTGTGTGACTGATTTCAGATTAATTTTCTGTTCTCAGCGCTCGGTGGGCCTAGCATAGTAGTGATCTAGTAAACATATACACATATAATGGAAACAAAAAGCTCACAAAATAGCAATTCTTACTACATGTGATTACATAATGACATTTGCTGTTCTGTACTCTTCTATTTTATTTTACTTATTTTTTGGAGATGGAGTCTCACTCTGGCGCCCAGGCTATGGTGCAATGGTGCAATCTAGGCTCACTAGAACCTCTGCCTCCCAGGTTCAAGCAATTCTCCTGCCTCAGCCTCCCGAAGTAGCTGGGACTACAGGCGCACACTGCCATGCCTGGCTAATTTTTTGTATTCAGGTGGAGATGGAGTTTCACTGTGTTGCCCAGGCTGGTCTTGATCTCCTGAGCTCAGGCAATGTGCTTTCCTCGGCCTCCCAAACTGCTAGGATTATAGGCATGAGCCACTGTGCCCAGCATACTCTTCCATTTTATTAACACCACCACCACCACCAACAACAACAACAACAAAAACATGCTTCTCACAACCTACTAAATTGATTTCTCAGCCCACGAATGAGTCATGACTCCCAGTATGAGAAGCATTGGCTCAGCACCTAACAAGGCACATTGCATTGAGTATTTGATCAGTGTGTATCTTGAATAACATAGCTTTTGTAATTTATTTTTATTTTTATTTGTACAAAGGCCACGCATAGATTTTTCCCACTGCTGCTTCTTTAGTGACCTTTCCTCTACAGTCCAGCTCCAGTCTTTCAGTTTTAGTGCACAACAGAAATTTGTAGAATACTCAGAAAACTTTGGAGTAGGAGCTGTAAGTGGTAAGGAGACACAGTGATTTTGAAGCATGGATAAGACTACCAGGTAACCTACAAGACACCCAGTTACATTTGAATTTCTCATAAACAACGAATACCTTTTTAGTATGAGTTTATTCTGTATATTGCATGGATATACTTATGCTAAAAAAATTATCTGTTCCTTATCTGGAACTAAAATTTAACTGGGAATCCTATATTTTTATTTGCTACATATAGAAACTCTAAACCCAAAGAACTGTGTTTCTCTCTTACAGTCAGCTAATTGAGCTGAATTTCATTTTTCTCATTTATAAAATGTGAGAGTTTACTGGAGAACCACTAAGGTCCTATTTAGGTGTAATTTTTTATGGTTTTAATTTTTTAGTTTTATTTTTCATGTATACATAAGAGTTGTACATATTTATGGGGTACATGTGATATTTTGAGACAAACATGTAATATGTATCCATCACCTTAAATATTTGTCATTTCTTTGTTGTAATCACTCCAAATCTTCTCTTCTAGTTATTTTGAAATATACAATTATTGCTAATTATAGTTGTCCAATTGAGCTACCAAACACTAGATCTTGTTTCTTGTAACTGTATTTGTATACTCATTAGCCAGCTTCTCTTTACCCACTGCCTGCTACTCTTCCCAGCCCGTTAACCACTAAATATTCTATTCACTGTCTCTATGAGATCCCGTTTTTTAGCTCCCCCATATGAATGAGAACATGCAACATTTGTCTTTCTGTGCCTGGCTTATTTAACTTAGCATAATGTCCTCCATTTCTATCCATGTTTTTGCAAATGACAGGATTTTTTTTTTTTTTTTCCAATGGCAGAGTACCATTCCATTGTATGTATCTACTGCATTTTCTTTATCCATTCATCTTCTGATGGACAACTTAGGTTGATTGGCTTGGCTATTGTGAGTGGTGCCACAGTAAACATAGGAGTGCAGATATTTCTTCAACATACTTATTTCATTTCCTTGAGATATATACCCAGAAGTGGGATTGCTGGATCATATTATAGTTCTATTTTTAATTTTTTAAGGAAGCTCAATACCGTTCTCTATAGTGGCCATGCTACTTTACATTCTCACCTACAGCATATGCAGTGTATGAGGGTTCCCCTTTCTCTGCATCCTCACCACCATTTGTTATTTTCTGTCTTTTTTTTTTTTCCTTTTTTTTGAGACAGAGTTTCGCTCTTGTTGCCCAGGCTAGAGTGCAATGGCATGATCTCGGCTCATTGCAACCTCTGCCTCCTGGATTCAAGCGATTCTTCTGCCTCTCGAGTAACTGGGATTACAGGCATGCACCACCACACCTAGCTAATTTTGTATTTTTAGTAGAGATGTGGTTTCACCATATTGGCCAGGCTGGTCTCGAATTCCTGACCTCAGGTGATCTGCTTACCTCAGCCTCCCAAAGTGCTGGGATTACAGGTGTGAGTCACCACACCCGGCCTATTTTCTGTGTTTTTGATAATAGCCATTTTACATGGGGCGAGATAGTATCTCATTGTGGTTTAAGGTATAGAATACTAGGTGTTGAATGAATAATATTGAAGAAAATTTTGATTTTTATATTTATGCTGTGATCAAATTATGGGAGTGTATATTTAATTTGTAAAAAATTAAGTGATAAATTCCTAAGAGAAAGAAAGAACAATGTGTTCGGTGATTTTGCTCAGTCTTACTCTCAAAATCATGTGTACTGGATTAAACACATGATGTAACTCATGAATTTGCTATTTCCTTACTAAGTCCTAATTCTTGTAGGTTTCTCATCATGAGAGAATCTTGCTTGTATGGTAATTATGGATTGTGTGTCTGCGATCTTCCTTCAAAAAAGGGGTTTGTCATTTAATTTCAAGGAGGGCAATTAGCGGACAGCCTGTAATATGGCACCTTCAGGATCGACTGCAGCTTTTGAGCTGAGTTCATGCTCCTTTCACACAAGCCTATGCAGTGCCTGAGCGTGGCGGAGGGCACTAGGGCCTGGTGTTTTCTGCCCAAGACTGGGTCCTCTAATGGGTACTCTTTGCACTGGAGCTCCCTGTTGGCTTGGCTATAACTTGTCAGATCTACATTGCAACAAGAGAGTCTCCTTGCCAATTTCTACTTTTTCCTTTTTTTTTTTTTTTTTGTGAGGTGGAGTCTCACTTTGTGCCCCAGGCTGGAGTGCAGTGGCACCTGCAATCCCAGCACTTTGGCAGTCCAAGTCTTGAGGTCAGGAGTTTGAGACTAGCCTGGCCAACGTGGTGAAACCTCGTCTCTACTAAAAATACAAAAATTAGCCGGGCATGGTGGTGCATGCCTGTAATCCCAGTTACTCTGGAGGCTGAGGCAAGGGAATCGCTTGCTTTTTTTTCTCCTTTTGTCTTTCACAGGCATTAGTACCCCTCCAGTGAGCCTCTCTCATGCACCCTGCAGATTCTAGGCTCCCTCCAAGTCCTCAAAGCCTCAAGAGGTTGTTCCCTCCTTCCTACTGAGAGCCAGTTTTCCCACTGCATGGGGAGGCACTGCAGAGTTCTCACTCTTGCAACATCACAGAGCCCACCTCAGAAGGTGCCCCACCTTTCCTCCTGGCTACCAAACCAAAACTAAAGTTAAGTCACAGCTTACTTATGATGTGCTAAGCCTGTTGAAGGTGATATGCCAGAGGATGACTAAGAAAACCAGCTATACTGGAGGAAACCATGGCAGTTCCTATGGACTGGATTTTGAGGGTGCCTGATTAAGGTGTCCAGAAATAAGATGGGGACACTCTTAACATATGGGATTTAACACCAGGGAAGAATGCAAACTTCTTGAGAGAATGACTCCTAGAAGTCTGGAAAACAATCTGGCCCCCATACTGAGTGAAGATCCAAGGCTCAATGGCTATGGCAGATGGTAGAAGAAAGGACTAAAAGGCTCAGCCCAGATGCCATGCTGGAGAGGATGTAAGATTTGAGGCCAGGGAACCCACCAGAAGATTATGTTGCCCAGCAAGGCCCAGACAACTCAGCATTCCTGGGCTGCTGCACATGTGCTGATGAGACAGGCACCTGCATCTTTAACTTTTGTGAAAGTTCTGCTCTGCAGTCGGGATGATGGTGTCTCAAAGCAATAGATATCAGGCAGTAACATGTAACCGCCAGCATCCAGGAGCAATTTGTAATGATTAAGAAGATCACAGTGACAAGGAAGATGGACAGACTCACGGAGACTTGTGGAGATCATTTATACAATGAAATAGAAGCCGTTTTCTAAGGGACAAAATAGGTAGGTAGTGAGTAACAGTACTGCCCAATACATGTAATCAAAATAACAAATTCTACACCACTAGGATTATTTCTCTGATCCACAGTCTGTAAATTCTGAGTGGGACCTGGAGCAGGAAAAGGGTCTGCCCCAGGCTATGTGCAGGCATCCCTGCCATGCGCGCCACGTGTCAGTGGTGGAAAGTGATGCAGGGATGAGTTCATGACAGTGGGGGATTCTCAGTGCAGAGCCCTGGGGTTCTGCAACAAGGAGAAGCCATTTGCAATGAAGAACTATGCAGCATCATCCCACTGTGCCCTGGGAGGGAAGGAATGTTTGAGACTAAGTGACCATGCATCCAGGCTTTCTATTATGAGCTGGGTTCTGCCAGAATCATAAATTCATCAAGCCAGACAAGCATCATAATAATCTATCACAAAATGGAAATGGAACAGCTGAGATTGAGCCCAAGCAGAACCAGAGGGCATGAGTACACTGCATGATAGCCTTGTGTCCCTCCCTTACTTCACACTGTTGGCCCTGTGGGGGTCCCATAAAACAAACTGAGGGAAGGAAAATAAATTACTAAAGTTGATCAACAGGTAGATTATCTCAGTATAGAAGTCCAAGCTAAAATGGATGGTTGGCTGCATTGTAGCCATAGTCAGGGGTGACCTTGAAAGATAGTGGTGATGTAAGACCTTCCCAATGAGACAGCTTTAAGTGATGCACTTGATCATGGACTTTATGTAGCAGGGAAAATGGCCTGAGCAGAGACTATGTAAATATTCATGGGCAGTGACTACAAATGGCACTGGACTGGCTGGTCAGGGGCGGAATGGCCTGGCCTAGCCAGGCAGGGGATGATATAGAAAAAGACTGGAAGATCACAAAGAGACAAGAAAAATGAAGAAAAGTGAAGACATCCCTTACAGCCACACTCCGGAATTATCTATAAGAAGGAAAAGGGTGAAATTGACTCAAGAAATGCTGATGGATGCAGGACCTAAGGTGGTGGGGGCTGGGATGATCAGTCACAAAATCTCAGATAATATAACCCAAAAGACATCACTATTTGAAGGAGACCAAGAAACAGCAAAAACATTCACACCAAAAAAAAAAAAAAAAAAAAAAAAATCAATCTCTGTAATAAGTCTATTAGTGCAATAAAATTGAACTACCTTACAAATGTTTTGAGAATTAAGGGTAAATTCTAAAATACTTCTACTCTGTTAAAAAGAATAAATGGAAATTAATCAGGAACAGAAAACCAAACACTGCATATTCTCACTCATAAGTGGGAGTTGAACAATGAAAACACATGGACACAGGGAGGGGAACATCACACACTGGGGCCTGTCAGAGGACTGGGGGAGAGGGGAGGGAGAGCATTAGGACAAATACCTAATGCATGCCGGGCGTAAAACCTAGATGACGGGTTGATAGGCGCAACAAACCACCATGGCACATGAATACCTGTGTAACAAACCTGCACATTCAGAGCATGTATCCCAGAACTTAAAGTAAAATGAAATAAAATTTTAAAAAAGTAAATAAATGAAATTAAAAACCTAACATTAATTACTATTACTTTAAGGTTTGGGTATCATCAACTATATCATTATTTACCATGCTATTATTTTATTGTAGTTAAGTACATTTTTGAGGGTTTTCAGGGATTTATTCCAGTTTTATTTTCACATCAATCATAGATTCCTTAATTGCCAAATTTTCCACTGTGGGAGGTTTCTGGAATCTAATACCTATTGTTGAGGAAAGCTATGGTATCTTAAATTTTCTTTTAGGGGTTGATGTCACATGCTGGGAATATATGATCTCAGTATGAAAGCCCCCTCTTACACTGAAAAATTTCCTTTCAGCTCACCTTAATAGTATCTCTTCAGGGAATGTAATCTCGGTTTTTCTCTAACTTTACTCAGAGGTTTGTTTTCTGCTATTATAACCATAATTATTGTCATTATTAAAACATTTATAGGCTCTTATGTCTCACTCAGACTGTGAAACACAAGTACTCATAATAGCGTGGCTGGGGTTGGTCGCTAATCATTGAAATGAAAAGCGACTCTTGTAGATTTTACACGCCTTCCTGTTCTAGGGCTCTCTTCATTTTTGAAAACAACTTTTTTTTTTTTATTACAAAAGTTCTTTGTTGGCATCTTCAGAAATGTGCAGTTATTTTTTTTTAATTCCAAAATTACCTTTAATCCCACCACTAAGAGATGGTTGACTACAAACATCACCTCTACCTCCACATACTACTTCCTCCCAGATGAAGAAGAAATAGACCAAAATTGTTTTGCAAGTAGTTCATCTCAGTATGTGAGTACATGCTGAAAATGGAGAGGAAAATAATAGAGCAGATGGAGAAACAATAATGGGAAATAATAGAAGAAAATTGTCCTGATATTAAGAAAAATGTGAGTCTTCAGATTAAAGAATTTACTAAGTGCCTAGGTAAAATGATAGCAAAGGAAAGATAACTAAATCTGATGTAATTCGAATGAAAATTCAGAATTTAAAAAAGAAAAATGTTATTAATATTACCATGGAAAAAGAAGGCAACAGAGAAAGGGGCAAGAGGTAAATTTGGCATAAACTTTTTCTCTTCATAAATGCTTTTCTTTTGGGGATGAAAAATTGTGATCCAAGGCTTCTAAACAAAGGGAAGCTATGACTCATTCACGCATGAGGATTAAACAGTGTTCTCAGACACACAGGTCTCAGAAAATAAATCATTCTGAAACTTTTGTGGAAAAAAAGTACTTAAGGACATATTCCAACCTAATAATTGAATAAAAATAACAATCATAAGAACTGAAAGAATATGATGGAAAAATAGAAACAAATGAAAGTCATAAACCTTAAGAGTTTTTTCATATTTACAAGAAAAATATAGTTAAAGAATACAATGATCATATTAAAAATAATCATTGAAAGGGGAGATTACTAAAAAATAATTTATCAATAATCATCCAAATCACAAATTACTGAGAAGTCCAAAGGAGGGAGGAAAATAAAAGCAAGATGGTCGAGTGAACATACTTTGGGTTATAAATATTGTTTTATGACTGATATTAATAGGGGAGTCTGCAGGATGTGTAACTTTCTAATCACTGGAGAGCACAAGAAATAGCAACATGTGAAAAAGTGCTCATTATTTATAAAGACTAATTTTTTTCACTAACAAATTTTAGTGATTTTTTTTTTCTACACGTGTAAATATTCTTTTTGATGATACCACAGAACAGAACATTTATTTATATAAGTACCCCCTAGGGTTTCTTTCTTTCTTTCTTTCTTTCTTTCTTTCTTTCTTTCTTTCTTT